>NW_009936890.1:0-6190 GCF_000696875.1 Nestor notabilis
ATCGCTCCAAGCACTTATTACAGGTGCTGGCCTTGAGGGGGTCCTTCTCACAAGTGATCTCCTTTTCTCTAGTGCATTCCACCTTTTCCCTAAAATGACTCTTCATTTTATGGGGTGAACAAATGCGTTTGACTTGGAGCTTGTGGCCTATCTTCTCTTTTCCAGGACACTGGAGTTCCTAATGAGGCACTTGGCTCAGCTTGCTGATTACTGCTCCATCACAAACATGCACACCAAGAAGTTAACAGGCATCTGGGCTCCAAACCTCCTGAGCTACTCTTTGGCCTTTCTTCCTCCATTTCAATACAAGATAAGTTTTTATAGGTATAAAACACAGACAGAGAGCTGTTCTCCAGCAAAATCACAGCTCTCAGCAGGTGAGGAAGATCTTCCTTTCTTCCATCCAATGTGCTCTTTTCCTGCCAATGGGAATGAAGCACAAGCTTGAGGCCAGCTCCTGAACTAGCAACGTAGTTCAACCACAATCCTGGCCCCTGTTGTACTGATTCCTGGGCTGCTTTTGTGTCCAACCTGAGTCATAGATTCCCCTGTGTTAATTAGAGTAAGCTCTTTTCTCCTTGCTCACAATTCACCCCCAAGCAGCCAAATGATCTCTTGTTTGTGTTTGCTGCTGTGAGTATTGGGGTACTGGCAGGGCAGGGTCAATGGGAGACATTCCCTGCTGGAGGGAAATTCCCATTAGAAGGCGCCAGTGAGCTTTGTCATGGCATTAAACTGCTGCTGCTTGCAGCATCTGGAAACATGTTACCAAAAGCTCCCGCCTTGGCACATGCACTCGATTTACCTCAACCCAGACCTGCCACATGCTCCTTTTCCTTCGAGACGCAGCCCTCCTCTTGCCATTTCAGTAAGACTGGAACCTGAACCCAAAAGCTGGATAGAAATCACTGCAGTCAGTATGATCATTTGTGATGAGATTGAATCCCTTTAACTGCAGTCCTGCCTGAGGAACCAGGCACAACATGTCGAAGCCTTACCCAAAAGGAGCACATCTTCAAGTGTTCTTCTGGCTGTTTGTGCTTCATTTCATCTGCCTTCTCTTCAGATCAAAGCAGACAGAGTCTGCCTGCTTCAGGGGGACCGCTGCCTTCATGGACGTGCGTTGGTTGTGGAATTATCTTGAACCATGTGGATGTCCTCTTCAGTTCCAAGCTCAGCTCAGTCATATGGGATGGAGCAGGTGAGTCCTGAGGTCTTCCTCCAGGAGCTGCACCTTGATCAAAAGAGGTAGCAGGCACTTAATCGGCATCTGGGACATTGAAAATACATTTGTTCTACAAGCTAAGGGACAGATTTCCAGGCTTATGATGTTAGAACTTGGCAAATGCAGCCTGGTGTTAGAAACCGCTGTTAGCACCTTTTGCAGAAGCCAAGGATGCTCCACATAAGTGTGCGTCTTAATGTTTGGCTGCTACTTTCGTGTTCTAGCACTGAGAAATTGTAAGGAATCTCCTAAATCTTTGTCCCCCTTGCTCCCTTCCCCTTCTTTTTAAAACCATCCTCAAGGATGCTCCTACATGCTTATCCATTCGAGCTGCCCTGCAGTACCACACCGTGCCTGATCTGTCCACCCTCACCAGCACCTTAGACCATAAAGAGAAACGAAGCAATTTAAAGCAAGCTCGCTGTATTCAGTAATGGAATATAGAGTATTACAGAGTAAGTAAGGAACTTAGTCTTGCCCTTAACAGGGAATATTTTGACATCTGCTGTAAGTATACCTTTGAAAAGGAGCAGAGTTGCACCCAGGAAGTTTACTCTCTGTTAGCCCACCAAACGTAGGTACCATGAGCTGTTACTACTCCTAAGCAGCATTCAGCATGTAGCATCTGCTTTGATAATCTGCCCTTCCTGTGACATGTGCACAGCCATTGCAGGTACAACCACCTGCAGGCTTCATGTAGTTGGTTTTCCAGTGCGTTTACTGCTCTCCCTTTTAAACAGCTCCTCTTAGACAGCAGAGTTGCTCCAAGTCCAGCTTCTGTTCCTACTGAAGGCAGTTTTAAGTCAAGAGGAACCAGAGGTTAGCTTGGCTGAACAGTAATAGCCCACAGCAGGCTGAGCACTGCCAGGGCAAGATAAGCACACTAAGAATCAGAGCCAAATGATTACCCAGGCTTAGAATGGACCATGGAAATTCAGCTCATTGCTTGATGACTTGGTCATTTGCAGTCGGTTTGCTCTGACACAAAACTGGCAGGGACATGGCTCAGCTGATTTCATGGCAGATGAGCCAAGAGCAGGCAAAGCAGCATCTCTTCAATGCTTCCAGGAGCCTGGCTTTCAGCACAGCTTCTCACCTGCTTCCAGCCTTAAAGCCTGCTTTAAGCCACTCCAGGTAAGGCAAAGAGAACTGGAACCCAAACTTCACCTGGGATAGCATTTACAGCTGACAAACACACACACTTTACACAAGAGCTGGTGCTCCTGGTGCTACTGCAGGGGCAGCAGTAGGACAGGAACCAACCAGGGTGTGGATGCAATGGCATCTTCCCCCCGATCCCCTAACTTATGTGAGCATAGCCAGAGTAACGTTTACACAATGAGCAGTGGCAAAGGACAGCAGCTGCTCTCCCAACAGGCTCCTATGCACCACACGCTGATTCTACCAGGTCCTAGCAGGAGGAGGCAACAGCAACCACTTTAAAAAATGTCCATGTTCGTCACCAAAACCAAGCACAAGCTGTGAGAAGGCCACAGGGCAATACACAGAGCTGGGTTCTGTTTCCTGTGTCCATCTGCCCCTTGGTTTGTAGCGACTTCAGTCACACATGGCACTTCCTGAGAGGTGGAACCTGGGGCTGACCAAAGCTGTGTAAGAAATAAACTCATCTCTTTCTGTACAGGCTTCTGCATGCAGGTGAAGCTTAAGGGAAGTATATGCATGGGGGTTTCTGACCTCCCTGCTTTCCTTCTTAAAAGACACAAAGCTGCTCTCAGTTATGAGAAGTTTTGTTTGTCTCAAAAACCCAGGAGAGCCCTCCTTTGGGGAAGGGGGAGTGCAGATGGTAGGTAAGTAATGAGGACCTAGCCCCTATGAAGTCTGAGGGAAAGCATTAATTTCTCCTGTTTAAAGAGCCTTATCAGATGAATCTTTATGCACAGACAAAACACCCACAACTTTGTGCCTGTGTCTTTCCAGAGATCCTGGGTTTGCGCTCATCAAAATACCCTGGAGAGAATGTGCTTGTCAAGAGCTGGAGCCACAGGAGTTGTGTTACCGGCACTGCAGGAGCAAACCTGGATGGAGTTGCTGGCTGACATTTGAAAAACGAAAGAGCTGAATAGACATAGCAAGACAATGAACGGAAGCACCAAGGGGCAGGAGGAGAAGGCAGGGTTTGGTACAAGACTAGACAGGCAGCTTGGGGCTGGGATACAGCTCCCTGTCAGCCTTGCGGCTGATTAGAGAGCAGCTCCAAAGGAGGAGGATGGGTCTATCCCTTTCCCTTTGCACGCTTTGACACCCCCATGGCTTCACATAAAACTTATTTCAACAGGCCTATTTGCAATACAGCAGCAAAAGCCAATGCTGAACGTACTGAGCTGGAAAGAGACATTATGGAGGGAAATCTATCAAGATAAGATAAGCAGCAAGTTGGCTGCAGAGACAGAAGCTGATGAGAATCTATGAGTTGTTTTGCTCCTTTGAGTTAATTTATATTTGGTGAAAGAACAGACAAAACCACAGACAAATATCCAAGACCGCTGCTGTCCTACGCTAAGAGGGAAAACACACCTCCTAGAGAAAGTAGCACTTAAGTTTTAAGCTTCAGCGTATTCCCCTGTGCACTGGCAAATAGAACAGCAGAAAGCCAGATCCAGTAGTTGGAGGGCAGCATTTTGGAGGACAGAAGCTCCAAAGATATAACTAAGTTCTGACCACTTCTATAGAAACTGTGGCTGGACAGCGGGAAGGAAACCTTTGTAGCACCCCTGCTGCATGAAAGGCTTTCACAGGAGGCAAATTTTATGAAGCTGGGCTTTGCTGCTCCTCTGCTCACAGAATGCCTTGTGGAATTCAGGCCATTTATCATGTCCAAATCCTTAGTCCAGATGCAATTGGTTTATAAACAGCAATTACGTTTGAAGCTACACTGGAAACTTACAGTTAATGAAGTATCTCCGCTTTTGAACTGATTCAAGTAAAGGTTCTGCTTTTTTCCCAGCATAAACAAGGCCATGGGTTAAGTACAGCTGTTCCATCAAACAAGGGGGGAAAGTGCCTGTTAGGGTCTGAGCTAAGAGAAGAATTAGTTTTACCTCTGCTCACAAATGGCTTGGAGCAGCTTAGAGTTTTCTTGAACCTATTTGATGGGAAATTTGCAAGATTATTCCTGCAAATAACTGGCTGTTGATCTCCAAGTTTGCTGAGGGAAGAGCACTCAAAAGCAAGTTGATTCAAGCCATATGTGTTATTTAGGGATTTGTGTCACTGGAAGTACATTTTTGGTCTCATACTCCCTGGGCACAACCAGATTTCCTCCTGGGTGGGAAGTGTTTGAAGTCCCATTTTTCAGAGAGTCAAACTTCTTTTCTTCTTTTTCCAATAAATGTTGTTCTTCACCATGTGCTTAAAAGGGTTTGAGTATTTCTTGGGAAAATACAGCTATTGGATTGTATTGATATTGTAGGAATATTTGCCCGGCATTTAGATGTTCTAATGAACAATCACAGCATTAAGCAAGACCTTGAATTCCTCCTAAACTTGCAGAGCACAGGGACAGCTTCAGATACACACAACTGGGGACAGAGCTTTAATTTCTGCTCAGCTTCTCTCTTCTTCTCATGACAGACAAAGCTCTGACCACCAGCCACACCGTCCATCACAGTTCCGTTCCAAAACCACATGGATTTAACACAGTCAGTGTCAGGACCTGGCATGCTACCTGTAGCTGGGTTGCTTTAACCTAGCATATAGAAAGTCCTCTCCAGGTCAGTAGTTCCACCAGGGAAGTGCTAAGCCCCCACCACAGCCTCTGGTCCTTTTCCCCAGAGGTACAGAATTAGCACTTTTCTCCTATCCCCGTTGTAAAGCAGCATTAGTTGCCCTCTGACGTGAGTTCAGGCTGGAATTAGCCACTCCCTGAAAGGCAGGGACCTAAAGCCATTTTTCAGGGTTCCAGCACATTCTCCATAATGTTTGTATCTTTTTGGCACTCCCTGATGTTCTGAAGAGCATTTGGGGGTGGGATACTGGGAATAACAAGGTATTGATGGGAAGCTGCTGCAGAACGTATGGAGGAAAGGAGGGAACTGGAAATACTTGAGCAGAGATTCACAGAGAAGGGAATGGGACATGGAGCACAACTACAGAGGGAGCCTACAGAGTCAGAGTGGAGGTTGTGGCCATGGGAATTTAGGAAAGATGAGCCAGGAAATGTAAGGAGACACACTGGTCCAATTCTCTCTGGAAAAAGAAACGTAGATGATAAATCTGGAGGGAGAAACCTGGTCAGCAATAAGTCAGAAGACTGGCAATAAATAAGGAAGAGATGAGACTGAGCATGGGACGAGAGATGCTCCATGCTTCATAGTGCCACTTGGTAACTTTAACCAAAGCCTATAGTTAGGTGTTCACTTGCCATGGACCATCCCTACAAAGCTCACTAAGTTCATTCAGTCCACGATGTCAGGCTCCGTCTGTCATCACGGTCTTTCAGGGCAGGAGGGATGGTGTGTAGTGCTGGACTTTTCAGTCTCATGCTCCGTCAGTGAGGAGGGGCACAAGAAGCCAGGCGGAAGCAGAGACAGGACACTGGACCCAAACTAGCCAAAGGGTTATTCCATACCCGAGCACGTCATGCTCAGTATAGGAACTGGGGGGAATTACCTGTAAGGGACTGACTGCTGCTCAGGTTGGGCTGGGGATCAGTCAGCAGGTTCTGAGCATCACTTGTGTTTATTGTTTTTTTCCTTTGTCCTTTTAGTTTTGTATTCTCTCTCGTTATTGCCCTTATCATTATTATTAGTAGTCATCTTATACTTTATTTATCGGACTGTCCTTATCAGAATAGAAGAGGGCAGGGAACAGCTGTGTGGTGCTGAGGTACTCGCTAGGCCCATGTCAGTCCTTTTTGGCACCCAGCAGTAATGTTTCTCTCAGTGTGCAGGGAGGCAGGGCTGGGGTGCAGATGTGGCTCTGCCTTTTCAGACAGGAAAAGGACAA
>NW_009936890.1:6202-9155 GCF_000696875.1 Nestor notabilis
TCCTGCTGAGCCCAAGGAGCGAACTCTCCCCTCTGAGGCACAGGCAGCATCCAAACCCTGCCCCCGTGGCACCCCAATCCCCACCACTGCAGAGCCCCTCCTGGCAGGAGGAGATGATACCAGCGCACCCAGCACAGGCCAGGACTGCCCAGAGGGATTTGCATGGTTAAAGAGCAGGTCCAATTCAGCTGCTGCCCTGCCCCAGCTTCACATCTGGGGGACAGGGCTCCCCCGGGGATGTTGCCCTGTGCTAAAGGGGACAGGCAGCAGAGACCTGTGGATTCAGGGGGAAAGAACCTGACACTCCCCAACACCCCCCCAAAAAACCCCATGCACTGAATTGTCTGCACCAGAGAGCAGGGAGGCAAGTGGGAAGCATGGGGTGAGGCCTGAAGCTATTCCTAACAGTTCTTCTCTACTTAGGGGCCACTTTTAAAGAGGAAGAAAAGGAGAAAAGTGCAATTGGCCTCCCCCAGTTGTGTGTTATTAAAAATAAAAGGCAGAAATTAGTTCACTTCATTGCCATTTATTACAGGTATCCCAGAGCCTGAAACCAACCAAAACTGAGAGCCCTGAACCCATTAAACCTGGGAGGAAGTTGAGGTTGACTCAGCCAAGTGAGAAACACCCAGACCGACCTCTAATGGGTGGAAAGAGCATCCCTGCTGCTGCGCTGGGACATTTCAAAGGACCTGGAAGGGAGAGGAGGAGGGAAGTGCTGAGCATCGCTGGAGCCAGGGCCTCTGGTACTCGATGCGCCCAGCAGAGGTGAGGGCTGCAGTGGCCTCTCTCTGTGCCCAACCCGGCATGACCCAAA
This sequence comes from Nestor notabilis, assembly GCF_000696875.1. Lineage (NCBI taxonomy): Eukaryota > Metazoa > Chordata > Aves > Psittaciformes > Psittacidae > Nestor > Nestor notabilis. Next base: position 7,020 of record NW_009936890.1, read on the forward strand.
GACAGAAGACCCTACAAATAGCTGTGGGTGCAATACTAGTTCTTCTGTATCTGGGGATGGTTTTGGCTGGGACAAAGAGAAGTTGTCTGAGGTCCATGAGCTTGTGATGCCGCATGGGCATTCCCTCAGAAAGCTGGCTAAGCCCAAAGGCACCCACAGCATGGCTGGAATCCAGAGGGCTGGGGTGAAGGGCTTCTTCCCTATGAAGGTGCTGAGGCGCTGGCACAGGGTGCCCAGAGAAGCTGTGGCTGCCCCATCCCTGGCAGTGTTCAAGGCCAGGTTGGACACAGGGGTTTGAAGCAACCTGCTCTAGTGGAAGGTGTCCCTGCCCGTGGCAATGGGGTGGAACTTGATGAACTCTTAAGTTCCTTTCTACCCAACCCATTCTAGGATTCTATGAAACTAGCAGGAATTAAGGCTTAAAGGTGTCAGGCTGAGGTCATGAGGGGAGAAAACTGTGGGGAGATTTGAGCAGGGATTCAAGTGCTTTGCTGGATGGGGACCTCCATGGAGCTACCCACTGAACCCAGCGTGAAATCAGGGGCTGGGACAGCAGCGCTGGGCTTCGTCTTTCTTGGGGTGTAGGACTTAACACAAGGCACAGGGTAGTTTCCATATCCCGCTCTTTTTACTTCAAGATGGTATGAATTTATGTGGAAAAAGGCAATAGAGGCTCTACCTCTCGATGTCCACCCAACTGGTGTCACTTTCCTTCAGCCACCCCTGAGTCGTGTGATCTGTGAAAGGACAAGTCTGTTCCCAGGTGGCAGAAGAAAGCGTACGAGAGGCACCGAACGCACAGGATGGGACGTTGTGCTTGGGATAGTGGCTGGGGCTCTCCACAGAAGCGAAACAGGCAATGCAGAGGTCTTGGGGTCTCCACAAAAGCCAAATAAATAGTTCCTAAATGATTTCCATGGGTGCTTGATCCCATGGGACAGAGGGAGACCAGCTGGCTGGGTATAAAGCACTTGGAGGGGCAGGGAAGTGAAGGAGCGGGAGACTTACAGCAGAGGAAGATAGCGAGGAGTGGGAGGGCCGACACGGCCGCTGTGCTGACCGTGAGGATGGTCACGTCCATGAAATCCGTGCATCCTTCTTCTGTGGGCAGACAAGCCAGAAGTCAGCACAAAACACCGTCGAGGCAGAAGGGGAGAAAGGAGGAAGGCAAATCACCGCTGTGAAACATGCACATATGCAGAACAAAGGAAAATAAATGAAGAGGGGGGTGCTGAGAACTAGTTTTGCTTTTGCAAAGATTTCACTTCCCTGAAAACCCCGATTTGTTGGATTTGGTTTGGGTCTAACTCCCAGTGGCCGAGGTGGAGGGATATTGGGATTACGTATCATGTACAAGCTTTATCCTTAGTGTGTGGGGTGGTCCATGGAGCAACCCCTCTCACCATGGCGATGGTGGATGTTCTTGATGAGGAAGCTGGTCGTCAGCACCACCACAACCACTCCTCCGGGAGCAGCGTAGCCCATTGTGCGCTGCGCTGCCCAGGGGAAGACAACAGGGTGATGTCAGCATGTGGTATGGGATGCAGACGGGGGTCTGCCCTCACCCGTGGTCTGGTGTGGAACCCACCAGCCTGAGGAGCACAGATGCAGAAATACAGGTTTCATATAAAAAAAAAAAAAAAAAAAAAAAAAAAAGAGATTTTGGGCAAAATAGCCCCCCGTGGACCATTTTTCCCTCCTTCCCTCCCATCCTTGGTAGGGCAGCTCACCTGCTTTGCTTTTCAGCTGGGTGAGATTTGTAGGCTGAAAGGTCACGGTGGTGGAGACCAGGAAGGTTACCACCATGATGTACGTAAGGGCGATCTCTGGCAATATGATTGCAATAGAAGGGCCTGAAAGAAAATGGGACGGGACAGGGCAGAGCACTGGTGTTTGCATCTATTTACCACCTTTATCGCTTTGTGGCCCTCCATCACATGCCTTTCCCACTCTTTCACAGCCTTTTCAAGCTGTTCTTGAAAGCAGCCTCTCTATCTCTTGGTCGTTGTAACTGCCCTTCTGCATTCAGCCCTGGGCACGGGCTCTGGGGAAAGGGAAGTAACCATATTGATCGCATGGATGGGTGTGTAATTGACATGGAGGTCCAGGTCCCCATGACCAGCTGAGATCACACAT
>NW_009936891.1:0-10283 GCF_000696875.1 Nestor notabilis
GGGGCTGTTCAGCCTGGAAAAGAGAAGCCTACATGGAGACCTCAGAGCAGCCTTCCATTATCTGAAGGGGGCCTACAAGGATGCTGGGGAGGGACTCTTCATTAGGGACTCTAGTGGTAGGACAAGGGGTAATGGCTTTAAACTTAAACAGGGGAAGTTTAGATTGGATATAAGGAAGAAGTTCTTCACAGTGAGGGTGGTGAGGCACTGGAATGGGTTGTCCAAGGAAGCTGCGAATGCTCCAACCCTGGCAGTGTTCAAGGCCAGGTTGGACAGAGCCTTGGGTGACATAGTTTAGTGTGTGGTGTCCCTGCTCATGGCAGGGGGGTTGGAACTAGATGATCTTAAGGTCCTTTCCAACCCTAACTATTCTATGATTCTATGATTCTAAGTCCATCATAACATGATTAGCACCCAAATTCTGCCTACTGTTTTTCATAACTGTCTTATGCTGCCAGTAAAACTATTACTTTCAAAGACATTTCTGTATTCAACATCAGTATGAGACAGAGATGCGACTCATCTTTTCCTTATGTGGATGCTGAGCTCAACCTGTCAGACAAAATTAGCAGTCTTTAAACAAAATAATTTTAAATATAAGGTAAAAAAGAGGGGTTGAGGATAGAAGGAAATGTAGTAGCCCTTTCTGTGTCATTAAACACAGAAAGAAATTCTATGCATCTTATAACCTCGGAACCTGATGCTGTAATCACTGTGTGCTTAGACTGACCACCAAGATGGAATTACTTGCATGAAGAGGGACTGGAAGACCTGAAATAGGAAGAGACCCGTTACTGCCTGTTACATACAAGGTAGCTTCAGTTTGTGTATGTTATTAGCTTTACAGTAAAAGGGCATGAGGAAAATATCAAGGCATTATCCCCTTTAAAGGGCAATCTTTCTTTCCTCTCACACTCACAGAGCATAATTACTTACGGAAATCTTTTGTCAGTTAAATCCCAATGGCTGTGTAATTGTTTCTTTGAGCCAGCTGTCTTCTAGTTCAAACATGACAATGTTTGAAGTTATTTATTAGTTGATGACATATTCCTGACTCAGTTTATTAAATAAATAAACAAATTGTGCCTGTTCCTGCAAAAGGCAAGGCTTGCCATCGTTAACAATTTCTGCTATCCCATGCAGGCACACAAGCCTAGGCAATTCTTTATGTCTCTATCTAACGTTTGAAACTTTGCTTAAAATCTGTTCACTTACTAGTTACTCTACTTATGCTATTTCTTCCCATGTTGTCACTGTAATGGGAAGTTAAATCAGCTTTTTGTATAGATAGCACTGGCTGAAATTCCTAGGTCCCACAGCAAACCCAGATAATCACCAACTGGTTGGAATTAGTGGTTTTTTAGATAGAAAGAAAGAGGGCCATTGTCACAGAGCAGATGACGAGGTCTTAATAATGTTGCTCCAGGGCATTTCAGTGAGGCAGGGAGGGGGCAGGGTAACAAGAAACATCTTCATCCTCACAGATGTTAGGTATAAAGTTTCGCATAGAAGTGTAATCCCTGAAAGCAAGCTGGTTTTGTGTTTTGATGGGAAGTTATTCACCCAAATCCAGAACTTAGTGGGGAAAAGAAAAAAAAGAAGTATTTGTCTGTCTAAACACAAAGAGCCTTCTGGGGGCCTCCCTTGCTTGAAGAAGTGCTTACCTTTGCCTCAGCTCTGGCCCTGATGAGCAGGCTGCTAGCAGCAGCAGAGGGGACTGTAAACAACCTCTGGTTACATCTTTTTGTTGTTCTTGTATTACTTTGTCTTCTTTCCCATCTCCAGGAGTTTATTTTATGACACTACCCCTCTGTGCAAAACTGCTTTGGGAAATTTAAGCTCCCGAGGTTTCCCTGTGCTCAGCACCCTCTTCTTGCTTGGATGTGTATGCCCAAATTCTGTGCATCACTATTGTATCAAGGCTGAATACGGTGTTGATTTGCACCACTTTAACTATAGACTTTAGCTGTTAAACTCAACAACAGTGAAACAATCACATTATAAGAAAAGTCCTTTCCAACCCTAACTATTCTATGATTCTATGATATTGTTCATTATCTACAAATATTGATATTCTACATTCATTTATTCTATTACAGATGATATTAAAAATTTACATATTATATACTCTATATGAATGTGTTTCTATTATCTATTAATTCTCATATTTTTTGCATTATTCATCTAAACTTTTTTGATCTAATAATGCAAAAATTCCATCTCACACCACAAGGAACAATCCAGATGTTATCTTTTCTCAGCAATCACTGTACCTTCTCCACTATCCAGAAATAATTAGTGCTAGGTTGTTTCTCTGGGGCTTTTTCAAGGGTAGGAGGAAGTTTGATAACCCAGTTTCATTCTTTGTTTTCAGCTTGTGAATTCATGCAGCTACCCTTATTGGGATGGCAGCAATGGAAATGCAGATACAGGTTTTATTTACCCATTCAACCTCATTTTTTCCTTATTAACTTCCTAACACACATCCAGTCAGGTGACTAAAGCAAAGGATCTACAGAGAGGTCCACTACCTTTTTCTGGACATTTCTCAGATGGAAAAATTGTTTCAGTCCTCTGTACCGAGACAGCTAGTCAGAGTAGTCAATTAAGCCAATAAAAGACAAAATAGACAAATACTGAAAATTTATCTTGGATATCTACTTTTGATTTATCTTTAATAAGAAGCCACAGATCACCTTCATCAGTGCAGTACCTAACTCACAAAGGCCTAAGCCTATGTGGACAGTTTAAGAAGATGTTTCGAGGCAGCAGCAGATATAGCTGTCACAATAAAATCTTTTCTAAATCTTCTCTCTTTGGTCTTCTATAAAACCAGAAAAAGCAGAACACAGCATTCTCTGCTTTTAGGTCCCTAGCAATTAATTTAAACACTTAAAAGTGCAAATACCAGTGCCTCAGGTTTTTCTGCCAACTTTCACCAGGAAAAAAGGGCATCAACCTCTATCACAAGTAATAGTACAAAATGCTTCAATCTTTCAGCAGACACCACCATTGACAGCAACTTAAAACAGATTTCCAGTTCTGCTGCAATGAAGATTAGCAATGTCTAAGAATAATTTTATATCCAACATATTTTGAAAATGTCTCAGAGAGTAAGACCAGACTGTGTTGTCAGAAGTAGTCACCACATGTTAAAGGAGCTAATATCTAATTTGGAACAGGTCTGCTATGTTTTGGAGATACAATCATTTTGTATTAGATATCCAGTCTAAAGCTTCATGCCTGTGGCTTCCCCTTGCCTTCTGCAGTGTTAACTCACATTGCTCTTTTTCTTGAGCTAGGAAAGAAACATTAGACCAAAGGAGTGAAGACCTGACAGTACAGTCCGATTATCCCGACAGATAAAGCCAAAACATAATCCAGTAAAGCCAGAAGGCTTCTAGCCAGGCATTTAAGTCTGTTGTTTAAGGCCCTGAATGCAGGATCAAGGTATAATTCTAATAATTAATTATTAAGTATAAGAAGGTTATAGTTGTGAAGGATCTTCATCATTAAAATTCATGCTGCTATCTTCTGTTCTAATATTTTTGAACCCATACTGGCTCCTCATTGCCCTTCAGAATATCTTCTCTTTATTTGCATGTTATAAGTGTCAAGCTTAAAGCCTTATAATTTCCTCAACATTCTTCCTCATTCTCTTTCTCTGCCTTGAACATCTCAGACATGCTTTCTTCTAGCTCTCCTATGTAACCCTTTCAAACCTTAAAAAAAGAAAAATGTTAACAAAGAATGTAGTTTGCATGCAAATTACAGCTCTTTTCTTTCAATACCAAGGGATAAATCTCTTTCTGTAATGGGCATTTATTGATTATAATTTTTAATATAAGCTTAGCTTATTAAATTACTTTACTGAGTCTGTACAGGATGAAGCATACATAGCCTCTATCATTTTTAGTGTTTAGTGGCTTAGTATCCCTTGTAAATACATTTATGAAATATTCATTTGCATGTCAGGTATGTTATTATCCTCTTTGATTTCAATTCCAATTTTCTTCCAAAATGTTTTTATCTTTTCTCCTAACTGAGCTCTTGTTTTCCTGAGAGCCAAAGCAAGAAGCAATGGATGGAGAGGAAGAGACAGGCAGGTAGGAAAGGATAAAAAAGGAGGAGATATTTTCCCTTTTTTTTCCTTAGTTTGCATCAACTAGAAATCAAACAGACAGAAAAAAGCCATATCCAATGCCTGTTCTTCTGCCCATGCATACCAGAATTTCCCCAGCTGCTATATGGGTCGCCAAAAGAATCCACCTGTCTTTGCCTTTCCTGTCCTTATCTATCCACTAGCAAAATGAAAGGAAAATTAACTTCCTTTTTTCCCCAGCCCAATTTCATATCAAATGAATAATATCAATGTCATACACAGTTCTCTGTAACAGTAATATTACAGACAGTTCTCTCTCTTCTATCTCACTAAATAGTGGAAAAAAAACTGGCGTGGGCACAAGGAGCCCCTTCTGCTGACAATGAACGATTTCTGTTCCAGTGAATGAAACTCCAAGATTTTTCCAGTTACAGACCTGAGTTCTTTCAAAGTTCACGGAGCAGCTGCAGTAGCAGTGAGCAACTGTTGGGCACAGCGTTCTAGCTTGAGCAGGATTTCATTCGTCATCTGCCCCATCCACACCCAGGATTCAAACTTGGGACTCCCAATCTCAGCAGAAGTTGAAACTCGAAAGTTTGCAGCTGTCCGTTTTAGGTCTTAAGGGGTGCTTTGCAACAGACACCTAACAAGACCAAATTTGCTTTTAAAATATTGTGTCAACAAAACAGCACTTTTAACTTTTCGAAGTAGCAGAAATACATCAACTAGCTCATCTACTAGGAGGCAAATTGCTGGATCCACGTCACTGGAGTCCTACAGCAGGTAACAACTCGACACAGCTGACTTTTTAAAAAGCAGCACCCAGAGGTCACCAGCATGTCCAGGTCTGTCCGTCTTCTTGCTCTGGACATGATATAGGTCGGTAGTTTTGGCACAACATGAACCTTCACAACCTGCCTGTACTCAAAAGAGCAGCTGTTTGCCAAGCTGTTTACAGGCTCTGTTTTTTGGATGTGTAGAGCAGCAGTAAGTCTGGTTCTTCGCTCTTCTGTCCCGTAGCTGTCAGGGCTCAAGTTCAGTATACATATTTAGATTTTAATATTCCCTACTCTGCCAAAATCTCAACCTCCTCACTGAGCTTTAGCAGCCATGATAACGCATGGTAGAACAAACCCAATACGCATTCTAGGTATTGTTAAACATCTTGTCCCTGGCCTTTCAAGGTCACTATAACAATTACTATAACTGAGAATCACATTTGGATGGCATAGGATCCCACCATGTGTTTTCTGAGAAATTTCACTAGCCTGGTTTATTCCTGAGACTATGGATCATAGCACAAAGAATTTGCATGAGCTTAAATCTGTGTCAAAATCAGAACCTAAGTCTAAAAAACTGAAATTCTGGAATTTGCTCCTTTAGCCTCGGAACTTGTTGAAATTGATTTTCTGGGAAAAAACCCTCAAACCTCAAAGGGTTTAAACTCTGTGGAACTTTTGGATGGAACACTTTGCCCCATGCTAAAGGAGATGCTATTTGATTTTAAGATATGCGTCTACTTTGTTTTCAGATCTGTCTTAAATGGGATGTGGTTTGCAGCCTTTGCCACACAAGAAAATATAAAAGCCACTTGTTGATGCATATCTGACCAGTTTTGAAGGCATTTAGTTTGACTGCCTGTAATTAGGATACAATATTCTGGCAATATTTATAGGCTTAACACATGAGATCTAATTAAAACACTTTGACATGTGTGTTCTTCCTGAATTGGTGCCCAATGAATTGGTTGTTCTCTTTCCTCTATGCCAAAACAATGTCATAACAATATAGATAGCTAATGAGGATGAAAAACTGGCTGAAATTTGACTAATTCAATTTATTATTTTTTCTATCTTAAAAAAAAAACCACTGATTCTTTTAATAACACAATATCTTCAAATGGATGTGCCTCTATAAGTACACCAGTACTCAGGATGAAGGAGGGTTTCTAATTATTTTTCCTTGGGAAATCATTACTGATTCTGTGGGGCCATGAAATTACATGTGCATAATCCAATTGTATATTGAAATGCCTTAGTTTCCAGAGGGCTAATGCATGCAGTTCACCAAATTCTCCCTCTTATTTATTTGTAATAGCATCACCTTTGGGACTATATATTTCACATATCTCTTCATATCAAGAACAGACCTTTTAACAGCTGTTATTTTATTTCAATTGAAATGAAAATAAAATTTGGCATAAATCTGACCCAAACCTCAATGCCCAGAACATATCCTTGCTTTCAAAATTAGGCCTCGCACTGAGGTGATTATTTTAGCACAATCTTTTCTTTCCCCATCACTGGGGAGAAAAGGATAAAATAAAGGCAATTGTAAGCATAACGGACACATAGGCATGAAAAAGCCTATGGCAAACCATTTTTAATACTTCCTTTTTTTTTTTTTTTTCATTTATTGTCCTTTCCTCCATCATATGAAACTATAGAATCATAACATATTCTGTCAAACATATTTGCTTTTGAAAATAAATATATTTTCAAAAGCATTTAAATATTCCCTTTCTAATTACGAGACATAGAATAAGTGTATCTCTAAACAACTTCATCTTTCATTTGTAGCACTTTGTGAGCAAACATGTCTATTTGGAAGCAGATGCACAAGACCTAATGTCTTATGCATTCCAGAAGTGGCTATACTGGTTCAGCATGTGAAAAGAAGGTAAGGTCTAAAACCACTGATTCTTATGTTAAGGACAAAAATAACCAAATGTAACTGAAATAGTTTACAGGAAAATGGATTAAAGTCCTGTTAACCTTATGAAAGATATAAATAGGGATATAAAATAGTTTGAAGGAAGTTCAGTTACTGCTCAGTTGCCAAATTAACCCTGTATTCAAGTTCTATACAAAATTTTCCCTTAAGGAACAGTTTAATGCTTCAAATATAAACCCCACAAATGCCGTGTCTTTTCTGGTAGTTAGGGCAATCCTTGATACAGTGCTCCTGTCCAAACTCACTAGCCATCTGCACAGAAAACCCTGGAGAAAAATAGCTAATTGCAGTCCAGACCAAGCCTGGAAGATATTCTGAATTGCAAGGGCAACCTCCTCCTCCCCAGCAAACACCCCTCCACTTGCTTTTCACATCCCTGCCTTCCTAACTTTGCCCCTTGTTTGCAATGTGAAATCATAGGCCTTGCACCCAGGAGGTCTGCAAGCAGCAATTACTCCTGTTCATTCTTTCTCCACACCAGTTTCCACAAACAACTCACTTCTTGCTGAGCTTGACCTCAAAGTCTACATTAAATGTCACTACAGACCTATCCAAAAATGGAAAAACACTAAAACAATTTCCATGATCAGAGAAGGATCCACCTCACTTGCCTAAGGAACACTGTTAGATACTTTTTCCCAAGATGATTTCTCCCAGCACCTGTTAGCACTTCCAACTCCATTACCAAATAAGTGTTCCTTCATGTGCTCAGACAGAACTGATGGGACTAAATTTTCTGTGCCCTGCTTAAGTGAATGACAGCCAAAAGAGGTGACACTTGTCCTGCTCTGTATCTTCTTTCTGTGATAGCTGTTCCTTTATGAAGAAACAATGATTTATTTCTTCCTGGCATTGACCTGAGGAAACTGAAGTCTAGTTCATGCAAATCTGTTTTTGTTTGCATGAATTTGTGAATCATTGAGTTGGGCAAATACTATCCTTACCCTCAAAGTGGATGGAAAGCTTGGAAAGCTGCCTTGCAGAAAGAGAGCTGGGGGTGCTGGTTGACAGCCAGCTGAATATGAAACAGCAGTGTGCCCAGGTGGCCAAGAAGGCCAACAGCATCCTGGCCTGTATGAGAAATAGCATAGCCAGCAAGACTAGGGCAGTGATCGTCCCCCTGTTCTTGGCACTGGTGAGGCTGCACCTTGAGTACTGTGTTCAGTTCTGGGCTCCTAACTACGATAAAGACAGAGGTACTGGAGCATGAAATCTGGTGAAGAACACAAGTCTTACGAGGAACAGCTGAGGGAACTGGGGTTGGGTAGTCTGAGAATGCTCGGGGGGGACCTTATCGCTCTCTGCAACTACCTGAAAGGAGGTTGTAGTGAGGTGAGGGTTGGTCTCTTCTCCCAAGTAACAAGCAATAAGAAAAGAGGAAATGGCCTCAAGTTGTGCTGGGGAAGGTTTAGATTGGCTATTAGGAAAAATTTCTTCCCAAAAGAGTTGTCAAGCATTGGAACAGCTGCCCAGGGATGTGGTGGAGTCACCATCCCCACAGGGATTTTAAAGACTTGTAGATGCGGCACTTAAGGACATGGTTTAGTGCTGGATTTGGCAGTACTGGGTTAGCGGTTGGACTGTATGATCTTAAAGGTCTTTTCCAATCTAAACAATTCTAATCTATTCTATTGTTGACGGCCACATTTTTAAGCCACAGTCATTTTCCAAATTCAAACACTATCCCACTCAGACAACCTGACTGACCCAATCTGCAGCTTTTGAAAAGACAGGTTGCCCTATCATTTATCTGTTTTGAAAGGCTAGGGGCAAAAATCAATGTATTTTCATTTCAATTACATAATGCATTAAGAGAAAGCATGAAAATCTATTCAGATAGTCACTTTATTCTGTTAATGATAATTAGTTTTTAATATCACAAATAAAGTTCTGTATGGATTTTCTTAACACGTACATTCTCATACTAAAGTGTAGCTCCTATATCAATACTGAAACGCAGCTGATGTAGATAAAATGAGTAAGTGCTGTAATTTTCTAAATATAAAAAATCTGTTACACAGGTTGGCTGTAGCCTACGAAAATATGGTGCACATTTTCTCAAATAATTAACAGAAGTACAAATGGAAGCAGTAATATAACAAGATAAATTGGAGTTACTGTCTGCAGGTATTTATATCCAGGAGACTTTCCCTCAATGGGTCAAGAGCTGCCTTTTTTGATAAAGCACACCAACATTACCAGGGTTGCTTTACAGCATTATTCTAGTTATGAAAGCGTGAATTATGATAGTTGTCATTTCATAAAGGAAGTGGATCTTTGTTGAACTTACAGAAAACATTAAATCAAAAACACAGGCTTCCTTTTTCACATGGATAAACTATTACACAGTAAATTAATCCTGAAAGAAAAGGAAAGTAGAAAAAGACTTTGTGTATTATGTATGTCCAAAATGCCAAGCCATCAATGATACATGTAAACACATGGATCTCTCTAGCAGTGATTCATTTCACATTCTTTAAGGCTGTTTGAAGCACTCTTCAGTTTCATGGCTCATTCCACAGAAATACTGATTGGCTGCACTGATACAAATATCCATTGCTTAGATGTGAAGAAGGAAATGTTTTGAATAAAAGACAATTAACAGGTTTCCTTCAATCCATGAGCCTTGCTGAAAGCTAGAATCAAAGTTAGTAATAAAAATGATGGATTTAATGGTGAATAGTTTAAATTACATGTGTGCTGGGTTCAGCTACAGCAGTCATTTTTTCTCCTTCTTAGTAGCTGGTGCAGTGCTGTGTTTCTTGACTTTCAGTCTGTGAACAACGCTGATAACACCGATGTTTTTAGTTGTTGCTCAGTAATGTTTACTCTGACCAAGCACTTTCTCAGTCTCATGCTCTGCCAGGGAGGAGGGGAAGCCAGGAGGAAGCAGAGACAGGACACCTGACCCAAACTGGCCAAAGGGGTATTCCATACCACAGCACGTCATGCCCAGTATAGAAACTGGGGGGTTACCCGGAAGGCCCAGATCGCTGCTCGGGTCGGGTTGGGTATTGGTTGGTGGGTGGTGAGCGGTTGTGTCCTCTCCCCTTGTTATTCCTCTTACCATTATTATTGGTAGCAGTAGTGGTTTGTATTATACCTTAGTTACTGGAGTGCTGTTATCTCAACTCGTGGGAGTTACATTCCTCTGATTCTCCTCCCCATCCCTCCAGGAGCAGGGGAGGAAGGAAGAGGGGGGATAGTGAGCGAGCGGCTGCGTGGTTCCAAGTTGTCAGCTGGGCTTAAACCACGACAGTTTCTTTTTTTGGCGCCCAACGCGGAGCACGAAGGGTTGAGATAACAACAGATCTGACCAGAGTGTGTTTAATCATATTTCTGATAAGCATTTATTGTTTTGGATTCATAATCACTTGTCACAATGCTGATTTATTGGCTCTCGCAGTTGTTACACTCGATCTCAGAGTTCCAGCATGTCGTACCTTAC
>NW_009936892.1:0-39886 GCF_000696875.1 Nestor notabilis
TTTAATTTTGGGGGAAAACAGCCAATAAGCTGAATTATATGCTGTTGCTTGCTATATAACACTTCCGTAGCTCATCGGCTAAATGCCCATCTCTGCCACTCTGGGCTTTGAAAAGGAAGATATGTGCTGTCATGATCATCAGGAGAGAATAAAGTCATGGGAAAACCCACAGCAGCAGTGAAAGTCTCCCACGACACATCCTCAGTTTAAACAACCCTTTCCCAAGTTACCATCTGTGGCATCACATTTATGATGTTTTCTTCTTCCTCCAAGCAAAACTCTGATGAATGGAAGTTTCTTTTTCATTGGTAGAGATATGGTATCCTTATTAAAGTCATTCAAAGGAACAGAATGGGGTTGTAATAATGTACAAAATCATCCAATGTTACCTTTTCAGCTAAATAAAGTGGAAATCATCTACTACTGTCAAACAGAGATATTTCACAAGTAGTCATTTCAGTGAGGTAAGAAGGATAAATGTCTTTTTGTCATTGGCTTGACAGATATTTAAGCTCTCCACACCTCTGCAGTAACATTTTCTTGGAATTACATATGTGAAACATATCATTTACTGATCCATGGCTATAGTGACACTGAGTATGCTGCACCAGAGAGCTCAGATACACTCTGGCTATCTCCCAAGTCACAGCAGGCAGTCCACTTTGTACACTATGTTCTCGTGAGTGACTGATAACTGCGGCTTGGTTTCTAAGAGCATTTGTTAGGTACAAACAGTGACTAGCAATATAGTTTTTACTACACTGTTTAACACAGGATTTCAACATATCTTATGAGGCCGAAACGTTTCACTTTCTGCTGTGTCAGGAAAAGACCATGTAGTTGTAAGGGATGGAAGGGGCATGGCATCTATGGAAACATCTACTAGCTCTAATGAAACAAGCAGACAAGGTCTGACTGTGGCCAGTGCTACAGTGACAGACAGAGCTTACTGCATTAGCTCGCAGATCTTACTGTGCTGTGATCAGAGGAGCCTTATCATACAAAAAGGAGAAGCAGTGACCAGATAATACGGATTTTGGAGAACTCACAGCTCTTTGAGACCAGCTTTTCCTCTTTCTTGCCAAAGGACTTGGGAATCTTTTATTTCAGAAAAAGCAGCTGGTTTGTTCCAAGACTCAGGATGGTGCGTTTTGCAAATATTGTGCATTCTTTCTGCCAATTTCTTTGTCACTGGGAGTTCAGCTCTAGGATAGCTATGCACATTAGCAGTGGGCAATGGGACAGGTACTGCCAAGAGCTTTGCTGCTTGTGAAAAATGCCGGCGTTGCTAGCAAATATAGAGGATTTGGGAAACCTGTCTAATGTGATATCTGGTTAGCAGCATGAAATTTCCATGCAATTAGGGTGAAATAAAATGTCAGACAGTCAAGAAAGCTGTTATCAATTATCCTTTCCACAGCCAGGGCCTTGTCTTCAAGGGACACAGAGACTCCTGCTGCACCGCAATAATAGCCCAGAGAAAAGTGACAGTGAAGTCCATGCTGTTCTGAGCTTATGTGCCAAGTCTGATGTAATACTGAGGAAAAAGTTGAAGTTAAATGGCAGAAACAGAAGAAAAATTTCAATGTCTAAAATAAAAAAAAAAATAAAATATGGAACTGCCCAATCATTTTGATTTCCAGGAAGATGATCAGCACAAAAAGCTGTTATTTTATGTTCCTAGGTAAGAGTACAGAGACTGCGAGCTTACAGAACTTGTCTTTTCTCTGTGATCAACACATTGCCCAAGTGCCCTTGCACTTTGTGCGACATAGTGGGGGAAGGTACAGCAGTTCTCACACCAACTGGAGAGAAGTAGTCACAGGTCTAATGGGACGCAGCAGAAAATGCCCACTTTAATTGCCTAGAAGCCCATATCAGCAGAACAAGACTGAAGATCCACTGCACCACCTGTATTATAAACTCAGTCATGTTGGTGAGACTCATAAGTTCTTTAGCAACCAGAGGTGATATGCATAAAGTTTTCAAAGCAGAAAACCACATTGTACATGTTCAGGAAAGGGATTACTTCCAGTGCAAAGTGTGCATCTCTGCCTCACAATCAGACTGAAGATTAATGGTTTTAAAGCCACTTTGTTTGAGCTTCCTAAGCCTTTTAAGAATCCCACAGAGTGAGAAGACTTTCAAGCTAAAAGCTCATTTCAAGTGAATGTGCTGTGGTGGAAGAATATTTCACCATGCCCACGCTGGCCATAAAGTATATGGTTCATTGTAGTTTCAACTGTACAGGTCCTTGCAGCAAATCTAGAAGAAACCAGTCTTACGGAAGATACTGCTGATGGGATGAAAGCCCTAAAAGCTCTGGTACTGAATTGTATGGTATCTTCCCCAACATTTCTGAACATTCTTAAAAGCCTGGATTTTCCATCAGCTCCTTGTGATTTTCACTGAGATACAATCCTGTAATAAGGCCTTAAGGTTATAGGAGTAACACTATCAAATAGCAATTTTGTCTCACTTTTAGAACTATTTATCATTCCTCTTCAGGCAAGATTTACTGTTAAAAAAAGTCAGTTTTTAAAAGACTTTTGGTGTCTGTCACCCTGTGAGCCTCTCCTCACATTAAATGATTAGTGACTTGAGGGACTAACACACCTGACAGGCAGAGAAGAACCTGGAGCTAATCTGAAGCTCTCATGCAGGACATTTAATAAGGTGATAAGACAGAGTGTGTAAGAGTGCACACAGAGGTTATGCCAGATTGTCACATCGGAATTCTTAAAATTACTGTATATAGGGACTGTTCTTTCAGAAGAAAATGTATCATGCATGATGCAACAGCCCAAGGGAGGTGAGACCCAGCAGGCACATGCACAGAGAGCACAAACCTATACACCTCATATATACATGTATGCCTTGCCAGCCACAGAGATCACAGACAAACAGTCAGAGCACCCACACAAACAAAGGCAGCACCAAGGTCCTCACCTGCTCCCTCTCCAGCTGGACAGGATGGAGGTTCACTATAGAGAATATATATATATGTACATACGTACAAGTGGATCCCTCTAGCAGCTGTGTCCAGACATTCAGTCTGTCTTGTAGCTGCCCTTTGGATCCCAGTCTCCCCAGTTGCTACCAACACCCCTTAGTCCAAAAGTGATCTGCAGAGCTGCTCCCAATAACTTACAGCAATGGCCACTACACTTGGGCCATGGGACTGACAGCTTCTCTGGGACAGTCCTGGGAGGGTCTGGGACAAAGCGTTCCTTCCCTGGGAGTCCTTAATTAGGGTTCCCAATACCATCATGCCCCTGTGCTCCTCTGGGCTTGTGGGAAGGTGCTTTTGAAAGTCTGATGGCCCCTGTGATAAGCCTGGCAGAGAACTATTTGGGGCCCCCTCCTGCCATTGTCTCTCTGAGCTCCTTCTGTGGGTGTGCAGATGAGCTTTATCACATAATCTAATCCAGCTGTGCCAATAAGAGACTCATTGTGCCCTTCAGCTTAAGAAACCAGTATGAACCGAGAGTTATTTCTGAATGTGCACTGAGAAATGACAGATTGTAAAGCAGTCTCACAAGTTGAACCTGTACTGGTGCAACAAGAGGTAAAGCACAATAGGTTTATGTGTATATGATTTTTATTTTTTTTTAACTGATATGTAGAGAGGCGCACACAGCTCTTAACACTCCTGTCATCTTTAGCCAATACCGCCTAATTCCAAATCTTCAAGACCACACTGAGCTAAAGCAAATAAGTTCTGGATGGCCTGGAGATGATTCTGTGTTGTCTATTTCCACTGTGATTCATAGTCAGGCATGCAGTGCCATTGAAACGTCCTGGAGTATCTGGACACTTGCATAGGGCTGGTAGATAGGACATAGAACCTGCAGAATATCCATGACCCTCTGAAAGGACAACTAGGGACTGTGGCATCTCAAATATGGCACCTGCATCTAGATGCTTAAATGAAGAAGTCCCTGTTTCTCAAAATAGTCAGAGTATAGAGTGCCATGAGGTTAACTACAGATGTCTGCTTTAGGATAAGGTAAAAAGCTCCTTGGAGGCCATCGGGCTTGGGTGACATTAAGCTATAGCTTTCTGGTACTGTTCAAGACTCCCTAGGATTTGAGAGACACCCAAGTAGGACTGTCAGACATTGCGTGAGATTTACAGATGTCCCATGCCCTTCTGGCGTAGTGACCAGAGGCTAGAGAGGTTACTTAGACCATTACAATAGTACTAGACTAGATATTCTGGTGACTGAACTGATTTTCAGTTCCGGACTCTCATTTACCTCATCTATATCGTCGACATTTAGTTAAGTATTCCTGATCTAATAGATTAACAAGAATGGGAGAGGTGGAGCTATTTCAATAGTTTTTAGCAAGTACACAACAGCAAGCTCTCTTCCTGCAGAAAAAAACCCATGAGAAGTTTCTCAATTGTCTGTTCCTGGCTATATAGAAAGCTCTTCAATGACATTCAAAAAGGAATCACCAAAAAAGTGATACAGGATCTAGTACTAACTATAAAAAGTAGTACAGGAAAGCGGGCAGAAAAACAGAGTACAAAATAGTAAAAAAACAACATTTCTTAAGTGAAGTAGGAACATAAAAGATGATGAGGAAACTCATAAACACAGAAGTAGGGCACAAAGGCAAAGAAAGCCTTTATTGCAAAATAGGGAAGGAGAGTGAACTACAGGAGGAGCAGAAACATTCAGTGCCTTTTTTGCCTTATGTATACTCAAAACCTGAAGTGTGATTTGGTACTTAACCAAACATATTTTAATAGAGGTAGGAGGATAAAACAGAACAAGGAAAGAATAGCGTTTAGGTCAGTCAGATTATCCATTCAGAAGCACCTGAAAACTTGTCCTTGATGGTTAGAGATCCAGCTGAAATCATCTCTGAATCACTTGAAACATGTTCAAGGGTCACTGTGTTATACAGACTAGAAAGCATGAGTCAACATGAGATTCTGTAGCAGAAAAACATATCTTGAGCTATGCTAGAGGAGCATTAATATATGTCAAGGGAAATAATGATTATCCTTGTTAGCATTGGTAAGCCCTCAGCTGGAGTACCGTATCTGGTTTTGGTCATTGTACTTTATGAGGTATGTAGGCAAATTGGAGTACAGAGGAAAGCAAATACAATGATAAAAGGCTGGGAAATCTTGTAACTTCCTTTGGGGACTGATTCCCTGAGGAAGGACAAAAAGAAATCCCTTAGGTTTTCAAAAAAGATGGGTTTTATAAGATTCAAGAGGGAAAAAAACTTGCAATGGAATGCAGTGCAGGCTCCTTCATGCCCAGCTTTTAAACAGGGGCTATACAGCAGTCTTGTCAGGAATACTGTACTTAAAGTGGCTGGTTTAGGTAGTGAGGCAGCTGGCCCATTGGATCATGGCATGCTCCCTCCAGCCTTCCACTCCCTAACTCCCCACAGTCCTTGGTCACCCTGCTGCTGCTAACAATAAGGGAGCCAGTTAATGCTAATTGGGATGCAGTCACCTTCCCACTAGGAACTGGATGAAGACTAAGAAGGCATTTCATACAGGCATCCAAACAACTGTCAGACAGTAATAGTGTTCAGTTGCTACTGACCTGGGCTGCATTTGTATTTTAGTGACTTGCCGTGAAAAGCTCTGTATGCCATTATCAATCCCCTGGGCAATGTAGCTCCTGTTTTAGAGTTGTTTGACAAATGAGATTTAGTTTCCAGAGAAATGTTGCTAGGTAGCACCTTTTTATTCCTAGATATTAACTTACCACACCTCCCACTGTCTCTCTTTTCTTCCTGACAAAGTCAAATAGATATTAAACAAGAGAAAAAGGAGACAGAAGGGAAAGTATTTTACTGCAATATGGTTTTATGTTGTTATCATAAAAGAAGATTTGAATTGGCCCATTCGAACAAAGAGGGAAATATATACAAAGCTCTGGTGTTGTGAAATTACCAGGAGTATTTAATTTTCATGGAAAGAAATGTCCTCTAAAATATACCATTAGAAGTCTGTGTAAGCATGGTTTGAGATTCTGAAGCTTTCTGCTGGGAGTCCTTCTGTTTTATTGTTCTGTAGAAGGTTTATATTACCACTCTGTCTACTTATTGCTGATACTAAACATGCCAAACAAAAGACATTACTTCTTTCTTCCCTTCCCCCACCAAAAATAAAAAAAAAGGAGAAAACAAAAGAGAAGTTGTTGTCAGATTTTTGACAGCAAATCATTAACTAAAAAAATTAGTTGTATTCATTTATAAGCCAGACAAAATTTCTAGGTGTGATATAAAAAGAAGATGATTTAACAAAAACAGTGAAATCAAGTTGTTATGGTAACTGGATTTTGAAAGGATGTAGGTTAAAAGAAAAAAAAGTGGAAGAAAAGATTTATGCTCCATCTGGTCTAATCACTGTGGTAAAACACAATTGTTAAAGAAAAACACCTAATAAGGATAATTTCACATCTGGCATCAGGCCTGTACGATATTTCACATCAACAAGACTCACAGAAGTGAATCAAATCAAATATCTGCCAGGTTATAGTAAAAGAGGGGTATATGATTGCAGATCATGCTGAATTACTAATTTAATTTAATAATTTTGAACTACATTACTGTGAAAATTCAATACAAATGGTTGCATTTGATCATTTGTGCTGCATGCATTGTGCTTATTGATTTTGATTAACTTCTATTAGTGCATACTAATTATCTGGATATAACTTAGTGTACATTGCTTCTGGTTCTGTGTTAGTGTGAACACTGAGAAATGAGATGCTTCATCTCACTTGGTGCTGCAGCCTATTAAATAAAATCTCCACTGACAGTTAGAATAGAGAATGTCTGAAAAGGGCCTTTGTGAGAGTAAGTTAGTAGAAGACGTTGTAGTCCTTGTCATTCAATTCAAGTAAGAAGCACTTCAGACGAAAACCATCAGCACTCCCCCGTGGGAAAACAGAGCCTTAGAAAAGGCATGAGGGGGACCTGGGCTGTGGAGATCACATATTATGCTTTTGTGGCTTCTCTGCTCATTAATAAGTCTGCAGCTACACAAAATCATCAAAAGGTAACAAGCTTTTGGTGGCATACTCCAAAGAATTTTTAATGGCTTCATTTTGCCATTTCTTTATCTTCTTATCTGCATTTGCTGACTTTCCACGCTCCTGACACCAGTTACACCTTTAGTGCCAGATGTTCAAGTCTCTTCTGGAGAAACAGTTTCTTCTTTATTAAGAGCCATATTTTCTGATAAGACTAGTATTGTGGTGATTTAAGTTTATTCTGGTAATTTAAGTTTGACCACATTTCATCTGTTCATTTCTGAGCTCCCTCTTACCTGTTTTTTGCCATCTATTGATAATTCAAGTTTCATAGCTTGGACATGCTTTTATAACTGATTGAAATTTAACTAATGTGTTTGTTCCACATTCCATCAGAGACCATTTCTCTCCTTTTTCACTTCACAGCCTACTGAACATTGTTCTTAGAGTCATCCTGTGGTGTTCCTCTCCTCCTAACAGGGCTAACATCTGCTTTCCTCTCAGACTGTTGGTGACTGGGGCTACCAGAGATCTCCTAGGCTGACCCTATGGAAGTAGACCTGCATATGTCAATTAAGCTCAAGCCTGGAGAACTGTAAACCCTGAATAGGACAGCTCTCAGAGGAATAGCAGTTACAATGTCCATTGACTGTGTTGACATGAGCCAGAGGCACATGTCATGAAGGAAAGCTGCTGCACAGTGGGCTGTGAGCCTGGGCAGGAGATTAGGGAAGTCATTACTTGTCTCTGTTCAGCACCTACTTTTTAGAGTCATCACAGTTTTGTTCCATCTCACTGCTCTTCTCCTCAGAAAGCTGCTGCTGTATCAGATTTGCCGCAGATCGAACATCACTGTTCCCTTCTAACGCTTATAAACAAGCTCCTCCATGCTTTCTGTTGTGCCTCCTATGAGGCTGGAAAGAATTCATCCTCTCTTTTTTTGTTGTGAGGCTTGGTGACTGTTCAATCCTAGTTGCACCAATGGTACTGCCAAAGAGAGAGACCAGTATTACCCTCATGGTTCTCTTCTTGTCTCACAAATATTTGCCTGTGTTCACATGGGGTGCCTCTTCTGACACTGTAAGAGTTCGTCTTTCTATGTCTGGGCAGGGCATAGTGTGGGCAGACACTCTCTGTGACAGGCACGTGTCAGAGCATGGGGTGCTGTCATGTACTTTTACATTTCTTTGCATTTCTGACCACTATCAGCTACTACCTTCTGAGCATGTTGGTCTCATATGTGTGAATGCATGTGCACATGGTATCTGCAATACTCATTTCAGAAACTTTATTCACATTCAAAATCTAGAACCGCTTCTGGCAATAACTTAAAACTATCATCCCATCCCATTTCCTAGCAAGGGAGAATTATTTCATTTTAAAGAGCTAAAGAGCATTCATGTGCTTCAGCCAATTGGTCTTCAGTCTCAAAATACTTCTGAAAACAATAGAAATAGTGCATGTTTCTTAATGGGGCTGCATAATAATTGGTGGTATTAATAACACTGAAGTAGGAAATCTCTATACTTTGAATGTCATTTGCCCAGTAGGAATTGCATCTGACTCACATACCACTTTATAAAGACCTCTATTGGTTTATTTAATTACAGGGAAGACAGCTTTTATTCATAAGTTCAGGGTGGAAGAGGTAGTCTGGAGTGAAAAATTATCTTGCTGCAAATCCTTTAATAACCTTCTTAAATTCATATTCCAAATATCTGAAATGAGGAAAATGAGATATTTTAAAACCTTTCACATTCTTTCAGTGTCAGCTGAAGGACTGTCTTGTCTCCTACCCAGTTGCGTTAGACCCTTCTCTCCTCAAGCTTTCTTTATTTTAGGTAATATTGTGCCCTTTTTTTGTACCTTTGCCAACACTCCTTACGCTGTCACTGACTCCTTCATGTATTGCTAGGTTTTATGTGGCCACAGTTGATTTTAACTCTGCAGTAAACTTCACCTTAGGCAGGTGAAGTACATTTACAGAACACAAAGTATGGCACTGCTGCAAAGAATCTATCACTCTAACCTCTAGTAAAACCAAGGTCAGAATACAATTACAGGGTTCAAGTGTTTGGTAAGTTATTTGCTTGCACAGACTGCTGATTGATGCTTCTAAAATTGTTGTTAGGTAACTGCTAGCACCAGTGAGCAAAGAAAAAGTAAAAGTAAACAGGAAGCAGTAAGCGAGAAAAGCTTCTACAGACTGGGGCTTGTGCATAAATAAGGGTAATGTCAAGGAAAACAAGAAAACACTGGAAAGCAGATTACTTCAAGTGACACAACCTAGGCAGTGACAGATAAGCCTAAAATCCACTATTCTACATAACTCTCTACTTCTGTGCTGAGTAAGAGGTTTTCTGAAAGCTCTGCTGCTGATTTAAAGCAAAAAAATACAGCTGTTCGTGACATTTAAAAGAAATTATTCTTGAGCTGTGGAAAACCTCACATAATTAGATTTACCTAAATAACCGATTACACAGGATTGGATCAAGGCTTTAGGAAGGAATACAGAGAACCATTCCTTTGATGGTGTTTCATCTGAGCTTCTCCAGCTGGGGCAGAAGGAGAAAGATGATTGCCAGTCTCTGCAGGCTGCTTATGGCCCTTGTTAGACTTGTTCTGTCCATGGCCCAAGATAGTCAGCCCAAAGCCCATGTCCACCCCAACATATTGCCTATATCAATTCAGGGTCGAGAAAACCAGTCAATCCCAGATTCTTTAACTCATGTAATCTGTGTAAATCCTTCAGAGTAATTTTCATCACTGTAGCAGAGTTTGCATGCGTTCCAGCTGTTATTTTCTGTGGCTTTTTATAGGCTGCTACAAATGAAATATTCAGCCCTTTTAGTCATTGCATCCTAGTGTAGATCTAGTCCTGGAAATTAAACTTAATGATAAGGGTAACAGAGTTTAGGAAACAGGTTACTTTGCTTTTGCAAGGCTATGATCACAGTCTGTTTTATGCTGCATTGCAGTCGACTGCGATTTTTTACGCAGTATGTCACTATGTTTTAGCTACATGGAGAATTTCTTATAATATGTTAACCTGATCATTTGCCACTTCTGACCATACCAACAGAGACAGCCCAAAGCAGCATTGTTTCAAGGCAGATCAGACTTGAGCTTCTTCAAAGGTCAGATGCACTAGACTTTGGGGACTTGGATTTGTACCTAATAAAAATTTACAGAAGTTGTAACTTAGCCTTCAGCGAATGCACACTGCTTAGCAGCATGTGAAATGTTTATAAGTATAAAAAATGTTTGTAAGCAAAAATTAAGAAGTTTAAGGGTCTATTCAACCTGAAGGCAATCTTGTAAGAGATTAATAAAAAGTCTCACCTGAAAACTGAGACTGGAGAACAATTTCTGATATGAACCATTACCTCTCTATCAACACCTATATAGACTTGTATCTTATTTTGTCAGTAAATCATGTAATAAGTCATGTTTACTGTATCCCCTTGAGTACTGGAGACTGCAGAATTATGATTCTGATGTAGATAGTTTCTTCCCGCTGTCCAGGAATGAGGAGTGGGGGATGGATCTTTAATTTGTTGCTGTCCAGAGGCTGTTTATAACTGAATGACATTCGGGATCACAGGATATCATGGGATAGCACCTAGCTAAAAACACCTCTCAGACAAGCAAGACCTTGACTACGTCTGCCCGGCTTCGATTAGATTAATTCAGGACAACCTGGAAAAAAGAAGGAAACCATAGGTGGAACTTCTTATGCAATGGTGTCTAAGTTCACACTTCTGTGTAAAGTCATCTGGCTACTCATCTGGACCAGCAAGACCTTTGGTGGTTTTTGGCAACTGATACAGAATCTGTCAAATAATAAAACCTCTATCCCTTTGGGAGGGAGGGGACACAACCAGGGAAGGCCAGCTCCATGCAGATGGTTCTGCCAGAGGCTGGGCTGCTGCCCAGGACTGACGCTGGTCTCAACAGACCCAGGGGCTAGGGCCTCAGATGGTGAATCACAGGATGGAAACCTTGGAACAGAAACCGGTACCCACCCGGCTCCTGGTGGAGGAGCAGGGACAGATCCCAAGATTCCATGGAGGATTTAGGATCAGCTCAGATCTTTACTGATCTCTAGTCCTCCATAGCTGCATCCTCCTCCCCTGAGGCTCCTCGGTATGTTCAAACTATTCTCTCTCCCTGAAATCATTGCCTTCTAAATATCTTCACTGGGGAAGCTGTTAACACATAATGAGGAAATGCTTTGAAAATTTTGTCAAGAAAACAGGAACAAAACTTAGTAAACTACTGTATTTTCTTCCATATTTCAGTTTCAACTTAAAAGTAAGTGTCCAAGTTAAGATTTTAGGCTTCTGTTTTAATTTACCCTTTGAAAAAGTGCAGGCCTCAGAAGAGGAACCTAGTTATGATGCTTAAGGAGTACGTTCTTGAATTCCAGCGCTAGGTGAATATGTGACTGAGTCAATTTTCTCTGCTTTTGTTGGAAAGTAGCCAGCATAGCCGGAAGGAGTGGCCAACCTGGGAGAAGGAAGAGACTAGAGTCTCCCTAGAGAAACTGAGAATGAAATACAACATAATTTTGCCTGCTATGGCGTGTGGAGTCAAGGGCATCTGATACTTATGGAAAACAGAAGATCTAGTTGATAAAATCCAGATGTTCCAGAGTTATGTCTTTCCTGAAGGCTTGTAAGACTCAGCCCAACATGGATCATTTAAAAATGTTGGGATTATGAGCTCATTTGTTTCTTCAGAAATACTTGATCTACTCAAGTGCTGGGCAGAATGTAAGCCTTTACTTAAGGAGATGTATGCATCTGGCTGAATATAGGCATCTACAGAACAGTCATCTAATAATCTGAAATGGTCACTGTAAATTGCTTATAATTACCGGAGACAAACAGACATTTCAAAGGCAAGACTGAAAACAGCAAGCAGTTGTTAACCCAAAACAAAATAAATCATGGCTTAAAAATTATCTTCTTCTCATCATTGGCAGTAAAAAGAACTTAGAGTTTCTAGGCCAGACACACATAATTTAATAGTAAATGTCTAGTTCAACCAGACAAACCTTCCTTGAACGTATAATGGAAAGTCGATCTAAGAAAAAAAGTTGGTTTTTGCATTCTTGTAATATTTGCCCCACTGAGTTCCAACAGCAGATATCCTGAGTAGAACCACAGAAAGACAAGCTATTTTGCTTGTATTGAGAAAAAAACAAGGACAGGACAGGACATCAGTATGTAGCTGCCTGGTGGCAAAGCAGCATAATATATCTCCAGTAGCTTTTTACTGTACATAGCTAATCATGCTGGTTATCTGAGATAACAGCACATTTTCCCTCCTTTCCTCTTCCCCTTCTCTCTTTCTTTTCTGTGTAGTGGTAGACTATTAATTTCTGGAAGAAATATAAAAACAAGTTGCAAAGATGAGGCTACCTTAAAAATTCTTCAGCACCTCACCATACATGCAGTGAATGTTAGTGCAATATGTGCTGCTGCTGGTACAAACTTTTTGTGAGAACAGGGAAATAAAAAACATCTAGTTTGTTAAAACTCTGTGACACTCTACTAGCATGTGAAAAATAAGCAGTTTGCTACCCACAGCATGTTAACATTTTCTAAAGGTTGCTTTTGGCAGAAGTTGTCAGAAGTAGAAAAGACAATAAGAAGAAAACCAGTAAGATGCATCAGTTCCTAGCACTGTGGAGATGTTTGGCCATTCCAGGTTATGCACAAGTTTTGCAGTGTTATATTAGGAAGGGAGCAGGAAAAATAAAATGAGAAAAATTCCTCAGCAACTCCCAATGAATGAAAAAAATATGATGCTTCTGCCCATACCTTGTAAATGGGTAAACTATGTTCTTTTTCAGTCATTAACGTTAATGTGTATTACCTTTACAAAGGGCCATTCCTGGAGAAAGAGTGATTGGTATAACCTAATGGCCTTTGGCCTCATCCTGTCAGCACTTCCTTCTGCCTGTTAATCCACAGGAAATGTCCTATGCTTTGCTGGCTTCTATACTAAAGAAAGAGGAGATAGACTTGTGTTATATGAACTGCCTCCATTTATTGCAGGTCTCCTACACTGCCCTTCTGTCTTTTCTCTTGTTGACATTTCTTATGCTATATGGTGTCTTATGAAATAGGAGATTGAAACTCAGCAAAAATTGTTGTAATTTAATACACAGGATATAAATCCACCAAGACTTTTTTTCAGATTTCCTGACAGAGAGCAACATTTGACCCAAATTTAACAGCAAACAATGGACTTCAACCATCACATGGTTGTAAACTCCCTACCTGTGAGTCAGTTCTATCTGGAATAAGACACTTGATGTCTAACCACCACCTTATTTTACTGCGGTGTCTTGGAAACTCTGGTACTATCTCCATTCAAAATTGTTATCTGTTTCATTTTAGTGTAAACCAAGGGATTTTCCACTGCCTTTTCCTGCATAAGGCATGTTCAGAAAGTTGGGATGACTTCAGAGATTCTGATTTTTAGAAGTTTCTTCAAAACATAGCTGAACGAACGTTCATAGCTGAACAAACACATAATGCTTCTAAAAACTGAAATCTAAATTGGACAAAAATGGAAATCACTTGATTATCACAGAAACTGGCGGTGTTTGGTCTGGAGAAGAGAAGACTTAGAGGGGACTTATCGGTCTCTACAACTGCCTGAAAAGAGGTTGTAGTGAGGTGGAGGTCAGTCTCTTCTCCCAGGTAACAAGTAATAGGACAAGAGGTAACGGCCTCAAGCTTCACCAGGGGAGGTTTAGACTGGATATTAGGAAAAATTTCGTTGAAAGGGTGATCAGGTATTGGAACAGGCTGCCCAGGGAAATGTTGGAATTGCCATCAATGGAAGTGTTCAAAACATGTGTAGATGAGGCCCTCAGTGACATGGCTCAGTGGTAACCCAAGATGATTTTAAGATCATCTGATTTATGATCTTAAGGGTCTTTCCCAACCTAGTTGGTACTATGATTCGATGATACATGTCTCATGATATGTATTTCTATTGCCACAGAAATCTGAACATAATTTGCTTTATTTCATCACTTAAATGGCAAATCTTAATCTAAGACAGCACACTCTGTCACATATACATGAAAAATAAAATTCTTCTGATAGAAATTAAATTAATTCAGCTTTAAAGAACT
This sequence comes from Nestor notabilis, assembly GCF_000696875.1. NCBI lineage: Eukaryota > Metazoa > Chordata > Aves > Psittaciformes > Psittacidae > Nestor > Nestor notabilis. Next base: position 14,166 of record NW_009936892.1, read on the forward strand.
ATATGTAAAAGCCATGTGTCAGTCAGTACCATGTGCATTTACTCTACTCATTATGGGAGAGGCATAGCACACAAACCAAAAGAGGGCTAATCAAAAACATCCTCCATAGTACAATGAGGAAACATTGTATAGTTTATAAGACCTTCAACACGCCAGTTGGCCTCAGTAATTACTGAAACATACTCTCCTTATTAAACAAGCTCTTCAATAATTGATCTTATGTTTGCCTCTGCTCACTAAAGAAATACCATACATATACAGAGTATTTATGCATGTGGTGTCCTATTTGCAGATTTTGCTATTGAGAAATATATGATTAGGCTGTGTATCAGGACCAAGGTTCTAGTCCCAGCTCTGCAGCTCATAGCTGCATATGACCTCGGGAAAGTAATTCACTGCTGTGCCTTTGTTTTGTCTAAGATCTGCTGTCTACCATGCATTTCATCTGGTTTCATTTGTCCTAATATCTTTGACTTTCCTGTAAACACCTCCTGCAAAATGACCACATTTTCCAGTACATGTGAGATCAGAGTGGCCCACAATTCCTAATTTAAATAATAACAGCAAAAGAAGAAAAAAAAAAAAAAAAAAAAGCTGTAAGATTAGCGAGAAAAATAGCTTACTGATTTTTTTTTATTTTATTTTATTTTAGTGAGCTGACTTATATTTCACTATTTCACCAGGTTCTATAGTTGACATGGGCATGGCTCAATTTGGGGAACTTTCTGGAAGATGCTTTCTGGGAAAAAAACTGTTTCTCAGGATGTGTTTCTGCTCATGCTGCTGCTGAGGGCATGTTGCTGTTCTTCCTTACTTTAAAGTGAGTGGATAAAAGCTTAATGTATCTCCCCTCCATATAGCATTGGTACCTAATTTTTGTCACCTCATTCTCTGAGTGCTGGAATGGTGGCGTATCAGCAAGGAGGCAACTGTCCACCACAATAATGCTTAAGCATTAATGCATTAAACATTAGCATCAGTCTGGGGAACAGATGGAACATTGGCTGTGCTTAGAGGGAAGGTAGAAGACTTTGAACAGTCTCTCATGAAAGATAACATATATGATTTCACAAAGAAAAGTTCAAATCAAAAGGAAATCTATGTGGTTTTGCTTTTAGAGATTTTAGGTAATGTTCAAAACCCTTTGGAAATTGCTCAGAGCAAATAAATACCTATCACAAACATATTTCAGTCTATGAATGACACAGATAGATAGATAAATGCTACTTTCAACTTATTCTCATACTGTGTTCCTAATGGTAATGTGGATTGTGTAAAAATTATATTATAATGAAGAAGAGACCTGAGGATGTAATACATTTTTAATCAATTTGTTTTAAAACAAATAGTGTAATAACCCTTAAGAGGAATGGTTCTAGGGATGTTTCTAGTAGATTAGCAGGGAGCTGTATAGGAAGAAAAAGCATTTTACATGAATATATATTAATTAATTAAATATTAGGCATACTTATTGTTAGCATATTTACTGAGGAGAAGACCTATGTTTTCTATATAACATGATTTAGAGTATCCAAAAGCCTTTGAAATTCTCCATGTATAGTGTACATATTTCAGCACTTGATAGATGTTTAAATGATATAACAAAGGCATATTTTAATACTAGGTTGTATTGGAGAATCTTGAGTTAAAGCACATTGCAGGTGTGCTTTATTCTAGACTCATGGTAGAAGCTCTTTTCATGTGCCTGAACTACAAAGGTGGTCCAGCTGGAGAATGAATGGTTAGGTATGGGTCTTCCCAGTGTAGGTTAATGCTGAGAGGTGTGCTGAACAAAATGCAAAATCTCAAAGACCTGCAACCCAAGGGCTATTCTAGTCTTTAGGGCTTTGATCACATAAGTTAAGCAAGCTGTCGGAGAATTAGTATTTGATGCTTCCAAAATATCATAAATCGTATCTTGGGAACTTGTGAACTGAGGCACTGCAGAATGTGACTGTAGTGATTCACTACATGCTACTTCTCATCTCTTGAGTTATTTTCCTCACATAAGTGATAGGGATCACTTCTGTGCTTGAGGACCATGGTTTTGCTGTCGTTGTTGGCTCATAATTGTTACTACTATTTTCAGCCCACTTAACAGAGTTTTCCTTTTGTAGTTTCGAAGAGATTCTTACTCATTGTAAATAGCTGTATAGTGATGCATTGTACACTTCTCAAACCAAGGCCATATACACTGATATTTAGGTAACAGTGAATGCTGGCAATAGTCCACACTGAAGTCTGAAAAGAGAAAGGAAGGTTGTCAGTCAAATTGCTGATTTCCTACCAAGTATTAAAATAAACAGCTGATGATGCACCATGCGTTAAATTTAAGTCCAACATGATGAACACAATTCAGCAATTATTTTAATGCAGAAACTGTGCAGTAAAAAGTATCTTATTTATCACAAGTTGTTGTGAATCCACCCTGTTGCCTACATCTTAATATTTAGTTCACAGGATCTGCAGTATATAGAATGTTGAAATAATAAAAGAATTACTCTATTAATGTCTTTTGCATCAGTGCCCCAAATAACTTTGTAGAACACAAGAATATTAAAAGGCATTCATTAACTCGGAGATATGCAAACAAAAAGTGGGCTGAACACTGTCTTCAAACCATACCACACTTACTACAGAATCAACAATTGGAATAATGCATCACAAGCAACTAAAAAAGTACAACTCATCCTATGTATGTCACGTCCCTTCATCTGCCTGAGTATTAGAAGCAAATTAAGAATACCTTGTCTTTCTTCTTACCAATGTTACAGATAAGTGAGGAAAATTATTCACCAAAGTGTGTCCTAGTCTTGTTCAGAAATTTCTGGTGGATAATCTTAGTAGTAATTCCATTCTTCTTTGGTCTGCTTGAACAACTGGTATCTGTTCTTAAGCCCAAGTACAACTGCTATGATTCAGAAAGAATAATTTTGAGGATGTTGTGGGATTGACACATGACATTTCAATATGCCAGTGTCTTCTCAATAGTTATCAAAGACATAGACCCCCTTTTTATGAGAATTTTTCTTCACACTGAGAATATTTTCTTTCATTTCTGTTGGTAAAGGAGAAAACCTCAGCAGAATGACTGTTGCCTTTCTGAGTCAGAGGCCAATTCAGTGCTCTCTATCCAAGAATTCTTATGCTGCTTCCCCAGGGAACATTGCATTTGCTCTGATATAGTCATCTTCTGGCACTTGACCAAGATTTCTAAAAATTCATTTCTTGTCAGGAGATCACAACATCTCCCCACAGCTAAGTTCTGAAGACATGACGAGACTACCAGCTGCATGGATCAACTCGCTAAAGCAAGGAATAGAAAAACAAGGCTATGAAATTCCTCCCCAGAGAATGCAACTATTTCTTCTGAGATTTCATCTCTTACTCTTTCACTGCCCACCAAAAATGCAAACATCAAGAGAAAAATAGATGTCTCTCTTCTGTTTTCTCTGGCAGCTCTCACTACTCACCCCAAATTTGGGAGAATCAACTGGGAGGTTACCCAATTCAAGCTATTATGGATGAAGTAGTTGGTGGAGTATGCAAGGCATTACTGAATTGATACACCACTTCTTTACATAACTAGAGCCTCATTCTTAAATCAAGCAGCTCAATTGTCTTCCTTCTGCAATAGTATGATCTGCCAAGAGATTTGGTCTTTTGGATAGGTATGTCTTTAGCTATGCCTAAGAAACTCCTTGGGCATATCACCTAACCTTCATGTTTTGGGAAAAAATACCACTTCATCTGGGAAATGATCAAGAACTATATGTATTGAATGATGGAAAATTTGGATCATCTAAAGAAAGAAGTAGCTGTGCTTCTTAATCTTGATTCAAAATGTGAATTGAATGGAATTATACATGAGGGAGAGCTGAGCAAAAGGAAGATTGATGCTATTTTGTCAGTATTGCAATAAAAGGGAAACAACTACCTATTCACAGAGGGAAAAGAATAGGTATATTTATAAAACATCAGTTTAAAATAGGCTGCATCTATTTCTGTTGTAGATCAGTGCCCCCTGCAATACCCAGTCTGGCATGGATGTCTGTAGATGCTGTGGGAGCTTTGTACCAGAGAATGTCAATGAAGCTGCTGTCAGTACGCCCTGTCATGGCCATATTCTCATTCTATGCACAGAATCACTCTTTTCCACCTTGAAGTAAGCACACTTTTATCACCTCAGGCTTTTTTGCCAGCTGCGTTTCCCGAGACTCTTTCAGGCTACGATACTGGCAGTTCGATCTCCCAGCACAATTCTAACTGTATTTCCTTTCCTGTAATTCATCTTTGCTGTTTATCTGATTATCACTATATTGCTGGCCAGTTTAATGTAGAGACAACTTGACCAAATTCACTCCTTTATTAAATAATTTATTAATAAACTCAGGAGACTGCTCATATGATTCAAATGAACTTTATTAGCATAGTATGAATAATTCAGTGCTGTCTACAAAAAGAAAAGGCCTTAGGAAATACAGAATAAGGATGCTATCCTGCCAACTTTCCCAGCTAAACTTTTCCTGAAGTCAAAGGGCATTAGTCTGCTGCCAAAGTCTGTCCCCATGAGGAGGCTTTTTAGCTTAACTTTTCACAGGAAAGCATATTTCTGGACACAAAACCTGAAAAATTTTGAAAATTATTAGGAAATCAAATAATATCAATACCTTGGAGAAGTAATACGAGTAATAACTGGTTGAGACTACCTGACTTTAAGTGTTTCCAAAATACCAGTCCAGTTAATATTATGATTAATTTCCCAGTCTGAACAGTAAATTAACATACCTTTATACGTGTGTGACTAAAACTTAAGAAAAATTTTGACTCAGAAGTCAGAATGTTAGGTATGTTGAGGAGGAGCCTTTTGAAGAATCTTCATTGTGTATTGAATCTTGATTATGATCTTGACAATTATAACTCAAGGGTGCTGTATATAAAATGTGATTTTGCACAAAGGACTTCTATGTTATATTTTCACAAACAAAGGAGGCAAAGGAGATCTCTCAGGGATCTGCCCAGCAAAGCAGAAATTCTTCTTTACTGGGGATGCCTACTGTTCTTAGCAATTTTATCCTCTGCATGTTTCTGTGAGAAACGTCTCTTCCAGCTGCAGTATGCTTGTTATCAGCAGGAGGTATTACTCATTTGTTCTTGTGGGAGATAAATGACACATAAGGGAGGAAGATGGCATACTACTATGGTTAACTTTGTGGATATCCAAAGATACTGCAATACTTTGCAACCTTTGATGTGATTGTGATCCTTTTGAAGTTGGTGCTACAGAACTACCTTAGTGGTAGTTCTCCAGTGGACATCAGGGAGTCATTAACAGGATTAACTAAACTCACATTTGTACAATTCTCTGAATGTATAATGAGCATAATTGTTTATTCTCACAATTAAAGACTTCTGGGCTTGAAGATTATAGCCCTGTGTATACAGAAATTATTCCTAGTTTTAAAGTTGTAAGTTGCTATAAAAATATGCATAGCTTATTACAGCTCCTTTCACCCAGGAAACAGTGACAAGCTATTGTAGAGGTAATAAGGCAACATACATCTCTGTTTTGGTAGTCACTCATCACTCTTCTTTGCTCCCCTGCCAAAAGCTTTTTTTTTGTGATGCCTGTGGAAAGGCAAGCTCCACTGGTCCAAATCATTTGTCTCATTTGTTCTGTGCTAGGAAGGCCACAGCTCACATTTAAAGAGAAGTCCACTGAGATTCATGTGTGTGGTAATTTCTATAAAGCAGCTGCAAGTGCATCTTTTTATGACAATATCTGATTTTGTTTACAAAGGCCAAACCCAATTCTTCTGTAAATCTCTAGAGAAAATGCTTTTACCTTTTATGCAATTAATTCAAAATACTGAGGCAGTAAAAAGAGCTTGCTTAGATGTCCATTATTAAAGCAGTGATTTATAGTGTCAGTTACTCGAATGATAGCTTTATAGGATTAAATTATTTATTGTTAGGAATTTAAGAAAACTAAAACTAAATGCAAAACCAATAATGCTGTTATTTATGTTTCTTTGGAAAAGAGGATCATTACTTCTTTTGGTCTGTTCCTCATTGTTTCTCACCAACTAACTTTTGGTAACTGAAGTACATTTCAGAAATGGAAAATTTTAAGTTTCAACTCAGCTTCTGGAAGAATGTACAAATAAACCAACTCTCTCTTACTTGTTAGTATTTTGTTTCTTCAAAGCTTACAAAAACAGTCTAGAAAAGATTTTCTTTCATCCTTTCTAAGATTATTTAAGCTGAAGACTTTACTGTGCTCCTTCTTAAATCAGTGACAAAAGTACAAAGCCTAGCACAGTGAGGACCAATTCTTGATCATTGGCCACTTCTGCTGATTTGAAAATCATAGTCTTATGTGCTAAACACACATATTTTCAGGACAAATTCAGCTTGAGTATGTCTTGTGTTCTGGGCTTATCTGGGGTATTATCCTCACTGTAAATAAAAATACAATTTCGTTCAGTGAGTGATTCGTGCAAACTGCACTACAAGTATTTTCCCTCTAATAAGCATTGACAGGAGATGAGAAAATCAAAGGAAACAACTCACTCTACCAAGGTCCATGTCAGTATCTTTGATACAGGGAGAAATCCACTGGTTTCAGGGAACTTACTGCATGAGCTGGCAAAGACAAGAATCATAGAACCATAGAACCATAAAATCATAGATTCATAGAATAAACTAGGTTGAAAAAGACCTTTAGGATCATCAAGTCCAACCTTTGAATGAGTGGAGGAAAGGAGAACAAAAAAGATTAGGTGCTCCTGATGTTTCAAAAAGGCACAGGAGCAACCAGCAACAAAAGCTAGATCTTTGGTGCTCACTACGAATCTCTACAGATGCTGGAAGAGGATGATGTCTCAAGAGTAAAAACAGCATACAAAATAAGATACAGAAAAGATAAAAAACCCCATACCTCTGAAAGAAAAGGTAACCTGCATGACAGATATATTCAAGGTAGATTCTTGGGGTTTATACTGAGACATGAATAACAACATTAAATGAAACTGCCTAAAAGGCTTGACACTGACTATTAGAAATTTTGGGGATCACAAATCAGACATTCGTTACCTGACAGTGCATCTGTTTGCAGATTCCAGAAGTTCCATTCACTTTAGCAGGTTGCTATTATTTGTCAGAATGTCATATCAGAAATGAATTACCGTTATAGGCTGGTTTAAAAATCCAGCCATCCACTCACAGAGTTAAGCATATCCCATGACTGGGAACTACTCACATAATCAGAAATACTGAGAAAGGAGCAGAAACAAACTACTGTCAAAAATGTCTTTTCAGAAACTATTGGTTGAGCAGTTATATGTAATGAAGCCATCCTAACCACACAGTGCTACTCGAGAGCTATTAGGTAAACAAAGAAAGAAGGTGCTAGAAAATTAATACTATTTGTAATAGAAGACCTAGCTACTTTTGGTAAGAGCTTAAGTGTTAGTTTCAATTTCAAACAGATTACCATGAAAATGTTGATTCATTATTTCCCATATACTCTACACATAAGACCCCGAAGGCACTGTAGGAGTAAAACTGTCAGAAAAGAATCTGGTAAACATTTAAAAATACAGCTTTAAGAGACTGACTTCTTCCCATGAAAAGCCCTTCATACTTGAAAAGGCTACAGAATTTTAGAAACAGGAGTTATTAGCTCATCTGATAATCATCCACTTTCTATGAGTTCTGTGATGAATTAGACATTGAACAATCCCATCCAGATCAAATAAAATGGGTCAAATAGACATAATTTGCAAAGCTTCCAGTTTGTTATTCCTGGAGAGCTCTAAAAGAGCTTGGCAAAGAATGACAGAATGATATTTTCTGCAGAAATGAAGGAAAACAGACAATGCGGTCCCAGACTTGAAAGGATGTGGCATCAATGCTCCATCCTCACCTGAGCCAAAATTAGATGACACGGCAGCTGTGGCACTACAGCTGAAAGGTAAGGTACTTTCACTACAGAAGAAGGCTTAACATTTGAAAATAAGGGTACTTGAAAATGATTTTTTTTGTTTAGTTTATTTTACCGCACCTAGTATGTTAAAGAAAAAAAAAAAAAAAAAAAAAAAAAAATTATACAAGCCTGTGCTGTGCAATGACTCCTTGATCACCACTGATGGGTCTTTGCAAAGACAGCCCTCAGGCACCCTTTTCTTAGTGGATTAAACTGGTAAACTCATCCTCAGGATGCAATGGAACTTTGCACAAGATGAAAAGGCAAAGGAAGGCAAGGAGTTTGAGAAATAAAACCCCTTATGGGACTATCGGCTATGGAGATAACATTTCTGGCTCATGAAGGACCAATGTCAATATACTTCTGGAGTTTGGGGAATATGTCTGGGAAGGATCACTGATTTGGCCTTTGCCATTAGCCACTGTTGGAGACAGAGTATCGGATCAGACGGACCTTTCATTATGGTCATTCTTATGCTGATAAGAATGTAATTCTTTAGTACAGAATGAGCACTGCTCTTGTAAACATGAACTATTTGTAGATGATCATCTGTCTACATAAAGAGAAAAAGTTGAAATGTTATCTGAAAGCTTTGGTGGACTTGCTGTCCAGTAATGAAGTAGTGTTTGCCAGACCACTAGGCAAACAAGTAAAAACAATTTCCAGCAAATTGAGTGAGCATCAGAAATGAACTAGGTTGTCACACAGGAAACACAAAGAACTTTGGCTTTTCATCCACAGTGAAGAAAACTGGAGGTTTTGTCAGAAAGGAATGAGAGGAAATTTACTTGTGAAGAGAACAGTTATGTTTGGCATCTTCAGACTCTAGAAAAGAAAATCTTTTGTTAGCAAAACTCCATCTGTTAGTAAAAGCAACAAATTTACTGCTTTTTATGTAAAACAAGATTGGTTTTAAGAGGAGTCTGTATGTGATTCTGAAAGCATAGCTAGAGAATTCTTTTCATTCCCAAAGTGTACAGTTGAAACTTTTCATGAAGACAAAGAATTGTAATTTTAGGTAATTGCAGGAAAAACAACCCTTGTTTGAAGAAAGAAGGAAAATGAGATATGTAATTTAAATAATCTAATTTAAATCAGTGGACATTGTATAACTCATTGCCCACCTACTTACAGTATCAATCCTGCATACAGCAAATGAAGAAAAGGTGGCTAACAAAAAAAAAATTGAAATTAATCCTAAACAAATTACCCAGAACAATGTTTCACATAAAGCTGAAAAATGTCAGTCAAATAGAACCCAGTATATTTTTCATTAAATTGGAGAGACAATCAAGTTTATCACACTTGGAGTTAATAATAAGCAATATAAGGAGGTTTTATTGTAGTTACTGATGATTATACAAGAAAATAATGACACCGATAAAAAAATAATTGAAGATACTGGTTTCTTGACATCAGTAAGAAAGAATTACTTCCAATAATGTAAAATATGCAATAAATCAACTCAAGCAAGGACATTCTTATGGGAAAGATGGAAAGACCATAACAGCTGCTACACTACAGTTAATGACCTAGGGCAAAGTGTAGGTCACAGAATAAAACTTTACAAGACCTCAGCATCTACTGTTGAAGAACAAATGGTTCAATAGAATAAAGTGCTATTGGTTAGGACATGACATTCAGGCCTTGCAAATGGCATGATGGAGCATCGGTGGAGAAGCAAGGCCAACCCAAAAGTTTTCTTAAAAAAAAATAATTCATGCCTGAGTGCATAAATCTAAGTCTTCAGTAGTGATTTTACAAGGAGATTTTATAGCAGTTGAAGATAAGGTTGACTAGCTTCGAGTTAATTTTGTTTTAGCAAGGAGGGGCACATAGATTAATGCAGTCTTTTTTTTAATTATTTTCTTGAAGCTATTTTATTCTATCATAAAATAGGACAAATTAAAATGAAACAAAGAATGTCTGTAGCTTACCACAAAAAATTTAATGCAGTTTTGAAATTCTCTCTTAACCTTTAAATCCATTGTTTTGATTTGGTTTTGGGTTTTTTTGCAGTTATTTCTAGAACAGAAAGGTTGGAGGTTGCCCCCTCAACGAAATGGGGTTATTTTGGACAACAATTTGCAGATAATATGGACAATCATAGTTCATGTTATGGAGGTAGTAGTTGCAACCTTCACCTCATCTGTGATGCTTATACAGGTAAAAGGACCCAGAGCAGAAACAAGAGCCTCTACTGGTCCCTTGGTGGGTGCAGAGTGTGCCTGGCCCCACAATTTTACTGGATTGATGTTTTGCTACTATTGACTGGTTTCTACTAGGAGCTGGGGATTTCAGCATAACCAGTTCGATAAGACACACCAGCATAGTAAGAAAATTATAACCAAGGACTCTTCTGTCTCTGCTTTTAAGATTGTTCCAAGGAAAGTTTTGATCATGTGTTCATCTTCTCTTATCATATTATATTTCCCAACAAAATTAAGGCAGAAACTCATCTAGAGTAATTTCTGCTTAAGTCATATCCATGAAGCAGTATGCATGCATGTCAGCTGAAGATCTTAATCTCCCTACTTCTCCTTCCAATGTCCATAATTTACTGGAGGTTTGTTCTTCATTAATATTTTAAGTATCTGACAAGATCAAATAGGTTTGTTACCTTATATTTTTAAACACCCTCCAATATGGTAAGAAGTTCATGCTCTCAGTGGAAGCTTAATGCAAAAAGAATGAGTTATATTTGAAAGCAAAACGTTAAAAGTCATTTTCATGTGTGTAGCCTTCGGATCTGAAAAATCCATGCAATGCCTTAAAATGAAGCACTGTTTTTTTGACATGAAAAGACATTCCTTGTAGCAAACATTTTTTGGTTGTTGGTCCAAGTAACCAATGTTGCAAAATCATTTCTCTGAAGGTGTAAAAGAGTGCAATGCATAGCTAAAAATACTTCATAGCCGGAGGGGTTTGCCCTTCAGATACATCTCCTGGCTGCATAAAATGACCATATGAGAGAAAGATATGCTTCAACGGTGCATGTGAGTAGTTCTGCTTCTTTATAGCCAACTAGTTGTTTCAAATGGTCAGCCTCCACACAGATGGAGAAAAAAGAAAGAGCTGAAGACGAATGATTACATCAAGCAGTCTGAGCTAATCATCCATAGGTGGAAACATTTACCTTCCTAAATACGGCTCTTATGATCCAAATGAGGCAGAAGACTTAGGGGAGACAGAGCAGTGAACAAATTATGTCATAAAACATAGAATCACCACTATGTTGGGAGCTGGGAAAAATCATTGAGTATTAGTAGCTCTTCTATCCAAAAGGATCATTTAACTTTTTGGTTGTCAAAAATCTGTTATGGAATATATTAATTAATACTGTGGTTTAGCTGTATAGCAGCTAGAACTAGTAGAATTTCTTCAAATTCTTGGCAGTTTGAGGACCAGCGGTGGGGCAATATGTTTCAGTGAGAATGGGTATTTGAATAAAAGGACTTGAGCCTTGGACTGAAGAAAAGAAAATATTACTGGTAATAAAAACCGTATTTTTAATTCCACAGTAGGTTTAAAGTGCACTAAATTACTCGCAGAACACTTGTATTCTTATTTTATCTGCTTAGATCTCAGCTGGTAAAAGATCTCAGAAAGTCATCAGTGCTACTTCCGTGTAAAATTGTTGTTGAGACAATAGATCAGATTCATAATTTTATCTAAATTGTTTTTATTTGTAATGGAACTGTGGAGGGAAAGCGTGACCCACAAAAAAATGTATGCTTATCATGGATCATTGAACAAAGCCATCTGTACATTTCTTAAGAATGAAACTTTCGTCATAGTGTGACTTTTGTTCAGGATATCAATCTGGTGATTATGCCTTGGTTTAATTCATTCTCACAATAAAATCATACTTGCACTTGGCAGCTGAAATAAGGAATAATGAGGTACTTACAGAAATTAGATTTCTACATTACAATATAATCAGATTTTAATGAAACAAGTAATATATACCATTCATACAATTTAGTTTGTGATAAACCTTACTGGATTAACACAAGATTTGTTTTGGTGGCCAGGAAGCACTGAAATGATTTATTCTTTGAGGTAAAATGTTGCCTTATCTGAGTAAAATCTATAACAGCATTATATACAGCCTTTATAATTTCTCTCTTATTGGATAATTGAAGATCTACAGGATTATTTAAAGTGATGAAGTAGCAACCTTAGCTCATTTTACACTTTCCAATTTCATGCTTGTCTTCTGTAAAATCTTTTCCATAAATTAATGTTCAACAGAACATGGATGCAGCACAAAGTATAAAACTTAAATACGTATTGATTAAAATTGCATCCGGAGTCGATGACACTAGAATTCCTGGTGAATGTGTATTACCAACCAGTGTAAACTTTGCTTGTAAGGCATGTATTCACAACAGTGAACTTAATCAAGCCAAGACAGAAATAGGAAAGTCAGCAATATCAAGATGAGTAGCTGAATGTTTACAACAGTGACTGAGTTTAGTTGCCATGATTAAGTCTATGTTACCTACAAAACAACCTTGACCTACATCTTCTTTTTCTGCACAGAAATATAACAAAGAAAAGAAGCTAATGTGAACACTTAAGTCATAGTATTAGTTTTTGCTGAAGAACTTCAGGAACTTAACTGGATCCTACATTGAAGAGTGAGCCATTGTAGGCTCCCCTGTAACCAATGCTCTAAAATACATCTCCAGCGGGAAAATCAGATCTTAAATGTGTCTCCTTGAGGTTCCATCTCTCTTTAATGATTTCATTCAATGAATAAGTCCTTAACTTAGGTACTGCAGAAAATGCATTCTATTACCACAATGAAAATGATCCCAAGTGTTTATAGTTCACATATTTTACCAATCTAGGCGTATCCAATAAAGTACAGATTGGAAGGAGAAAAAGAAGCTTAGAATGCCTGTATAAAAGCAGGGACTTGTCTCACAAGATAGAGAACTGTTAGGAGGATAAATGGACAAGCCAGTCACTGGGCTTCTGAGTAAAAGAATTTTTGGAAGCTGCAAAAATCGCTTAAACTTAAACATCTGATGCTCCCTCCCAGATTTATAGTCTATTCTCCTTGTCCTTTCTTGTTATTATAACATGGTGATTTGAAGGATTCATGCCTCCTTACCTATGTGGATATTTTTGTTACACACTGTACAGGAACTGATACCAATTCTAAGTTGTTGAAATGTTTATTCTCATTGTAACTGGTTTAAGCAGTACTTCATATTCTGCTAAACTTCAGTTAAGCTACTATCACTGTCCTTTTAGTAACTTTCCCAGTGGAGCTGTTTATTTGTGGCTTGGATGGGATGAAAATATCATTTTAGAGATACAATATTTTCTTTATAGTTCTCATTTTTTTACACTCTGGCAGAGTTATGTAGGAAGATTCTCCATCTGGCTTCTTTTGCATTATAAATATTTGGGTACTTTAACTTTTCTTTCACACTTAGGCCTAAAGGTCATTTACAGACCTAAGTTCACAAGATGTGGCTTTGTCATTCTAACATCCGCAAGCCAACACTTTGTATAAATTCTAGGTGAAGGATAACTACTGTCTCATAGAATCACAGATAGTAATGGTGCATTTTAAAGAAGCATTTTGGGTGAGCTTGCAGAAGGATGTACACTGTCAAGTATTTAGAACAAAAATGTTTGAAAAGGATGTGGAAAATTCACTAATGGGCCTAGAGGCCCAGTAAAATGCCTAGTCAGTGGACAAGTGGTATACTCTGTAGTTTATCACCAAAATAACCCTGACAGGAGACTTATTTATGGTATGTAAGTACTATAAAAATTAGACCACGTCCCTCCACACCAAAACCCAGTTACTCTGTGGACCATTAATCTCTCAGAATTAAAAATAATGAGAGTCAAAGACTGCAGATTAAAGCCACACAAATCTATAATGCAAACAGATTTTACAGTAAATATAATTAACCTGTGGAAATCTGAAAGGAAGAAATGGTTTCCACTGGTGACATCAGCAGTGATTATGTGTGCAAATGTCCATTAATGCCACTTTGCTGTATGCTACCTGTCTTTTCATAGCTTGGCACTCTAACTTCCCTATTTAAGCAAAACTAGTGATTACAGGAAGACAATAGAAAGCAAATATCCTTACAACTGCTTTTAAAATTATTTTATATCAGGTTTGGTTAAACTATGATAGTTTTTTTTTAATTTGTGCAAATCTATTCTTCAGTTACTAACAGGAAAATAACGTATGCTTCTTTTTTTTTTTTTTGTAGCAGCCCACACGACTGATTTTTTTCTTTTATATAAAAGAATATTTCTCTCTCTTTTCAATCTTACCACAAATAATTCCCACATTAACATTTTACTTTGAAACATTCCCTCCTGCTTTCTTTATTCTGTCTATTAAGCTATGTCTATTTGCGTTGAACTTTGTCTGCCAATTATAAATCTAAATTGACAAACCTAAATTATGTGTCTCTCCTTTTGTAATAATGAGTCCATTTTTTAATATCAAGCTTTAATCTCTGCTTTAGTTGAATTTAAATAAATCATCAAGTCAAACTATTAAATAAGTAATTTCAGAAACAGATATTATGTTTCAATATTTATTGGCAGTGTTGTGATCACTCTTCTATTCAAAGGATTTTTTTTTTTAAGTACACTTGTATATCATTTAAAGGGAAAAGGACAGAGAAAGGAAATAGAATAATAAAAAAAAAAAATTTGTAGGAAATTATATTCAGAGCTGTTCAAGTTAGTATCTTCCTTTCTGCCCTGTCTGCATATTAAGAGAACAGGAAAAGTAACTGAACTTTTTCACAGTGAGGGTGACAGAGCCCTGGCATAGGTTGCCCAGTGAGTCTCCATCTATGGAGAAATTAAAAAACCATGTGGACACCATCTGGGCAGCTGGCCCTACCTGTCTTTTGCTTGAGCAGGCGGGTTGGACCAGGTGACCTCCAAAGGTCCCTTCCAGCCTCAACCATTCTGTGATTCTCTGACTTTATGCCATTGTTTTGTAGCTTAACGGAAGCAAAACTGCAGTTTGTGGTCTGTCTAAGCAAGTGCAGTGGAGAATGTAAAAAAGAGTATTTTGTGAAAGAGACAACTATACTGTTTCTGCCAGACCATCATCAGAGAAGAAGGGAGAAAGAAAAGTAGTTTGAAGACTGCAGAAACTAGATCAGGAGAAGTAGGTTACGAATACTAACAATAACTTCCATGTTTGTCTCACACATAGTGACTGCCCTTGAAGTCAAAGTCAAGGGCAGTCAAAGAACTGCATGAGCTGGAGCAGACAAGAAAGGCAGGAAAATATGCGGACAAGTCAGTACAGTATGGTATTTCAGAAACTTCTTTAACTGACAAAAGAGATCGGTAATGATGTCTATAGCCCGTGTGTCGAATGCAGTGTCAGTTAGTACAGTATGTTTTACAGCTGTTTACATTGGTTGGGGTTTGGGGTTTACATCTGATACTCATTCTAAGGCTTCCAGCAAAAGAGCATCTGAGAAACTGAATAGCTTCATTCATGTCCCCTGCCTTTAGCTTGCCAACAAGGACAACCCCTGCAGCTGTGATACAAGCTCTGATACTGGATAAAATGTGAACAGGTTGTGACAGGAACTATACAAATGCAAGGTATTACTGACATACATGAATGAGAGATAATGAGTGTGGAATCAAACAGTCAGTGTTACAAAGCAAAACATGTAATGTAGCTACATCTTGACAAGTGGCACAAAGCTGCAGCTAAAGCAACACAACAATGGAAAGGTGATGATTTCTGTTGACACCACAGGAGATGAAAGTGCCCAAGCATGCATATTATCAGAAACTACATTGCTTCAGCCTCATTCATAGACTGTCACAAGATCAGCTTTCTTAGTCAAGTCACAAATGTTAACTGCTGCTGAAGGATCCAGGTGGGATTGAAGTATTGGGATAGGAAACTCATGGGGTTCTGTCACAAGTGTTGCAGAAGACACAAACTGAAGATAAGTTTACCTATGAAAGACCATGGAACTGAACCAATCAATGTGGCAGCTAGGCAGTATAAGGTTCCACTGCATAAGGATCTGGCCTTTGACATGACTTTAACAACACATGATAGGGCAGTGGTATTGTATTTTTTTACCAAACTCATTCATGGGGATACACCTCCATCAGATACAAGGATGCCCTAAGCTTCCTTATGGTCAGTCTTCACAGGGTATATTTTCTAAATTACAGACTTCTTTGACAGCTACATGACACACTATCTATTTCTCTTCATAAGGCATTTTACAAATTTAAGATGCTTCAGTGAAATTTTTTCTTAGCATAGAAATTCACTCATAAGATAAAGCCTACCCTCTATTCCCTCTCTTTCAGAATTGAGTTTCATAGAGAATATTTTAAAAATTAATGTTAGGTTAAGAATACTGCCCTGTGATTTGTCAGTGATTTCAGTTTTCATTAATTAACCAGTTACATTATAGACAGGGCATCCACCAGAACATAGAAAAAACAAGACCTGACCAGACCAGAGTAGACCAGATTAGTGAGCTTTCTAGATTCAATATATATCCTATACTTTCTATGCCATGTGATACAGAGTGGTAAGGTAGAAGAGACAGTTGCTGGATGGAAAATTTCTTTCTAACCCCTAAAAGCAGAGATTGACTTATGTCCTGAAAAATGGAAATTTAGGTTCTTTTCAAAGTTTTGCCTTTCTATATATTTTTATTTGCCATACAGTTGTTATTATCAATGGATCTGACACTTTTTATGACAAGAATATGTTTTTGTCACCTGAGGGACTGAGTTTCCTGGTCAAACTGTGTGTTTTGCATAGCCCATATTTCCTTTAGGCTTCATATGAGACTATTTCCCAGCTTCTCGTTATTCTCACCCTCATCTTTGAACCTCATCTCATTCTCTATTATTCTTTCAGAGCTGATGTGAAATCTACTGAATAAAATCAGGCATGCTCTTTAATTCATATGATCATGTCAAAATACTGTTCTTCAGATCATGCTGTCTGTTTGGTTGACTGGCACATACTGAGCAGAAGTCTTCATTGTGTTGTTCGCAATAGAAGGCAGTTTTACTTTTCAGATCCTAGAACCTCTCTGCTATCAAGTTACTGAAACTGCTATCAAAACAGTTTTCTATTATTTCCTCTATATACTTTAATGTACAGAATATTATTCAGATATGTTGCCTTCCATGTCAAGTTTGTCTGATCTGCTTATTAATAGTTCCAATATTATCTGCGTTTTCTAATTTCTTGTCTATTCCTTGTCTATCATCCCTTTGACTCTGATCCCTGATTTAAGGAAATCTCCACCTCCATTTCTTAAACGAACCCAAACTGTTTTGTTTTGTTTTAATGTCTAATGCTGCTCTTTTTAATCCATTGGCTCTAATTTCCCACTATCATGCCTAAAAGGATAAACTGTTTCTTCCTCCTCTGCCTCCTGCTTACTATCTCCAAGAAACTGCTATTATTCTTTCTTGGTCCACTAATTATTTTTCCACTTTTTACAGTGCTTGCTTCCTTCAATCCATTTAAATTTTCTACTGCTCACATTTTAATTATCCTAAATGCTCTGAGTTTACCCTTGCTGCTGTTCTCTTTACATCTTTATTTTAACTGTATTAGTTTCTGCCACTTTTGGATATAAAGATTTAGTAAAGTGCTTCTGTGAGTAAACAGAGAGTATTTGTATTTTACAGTGAAGTGAATTCTCTGAATTTTGGGGTAGGGAATGGATTAATATTGTCCTTCTGAAGATATAACACATTGACATGTACTTACGTTACATGACAGATAAATGACGATGATACCAGTTTTACACTTTTCTGGCTGTACTATTGATCCTGTTTATCAGCCCTACCATAAAATACCTAGCTATTCAGTATGTTATCTCCTCCAATTGGGTGAATCTCACTAATCCCATCTTGTATGTTATCTGTCTCTGAACTTGTAATATTTGAATTCAGTCTTGGAAAATTGTTTACAGAGATTGAACAAGGTAGTGGAACAGTAAAAACAAGCTTGTATTCTCTGTTTCAAAAACTTATATAGAATCTTTTTTCTTCCTTTCTCGTAGAGGAAACCTGTGGCTTTGTAGCATTTCTAGAACTGTTATCATTGCCATGGCAAGAAATCAAAGGGAAATCTACCTTTCTTTCTATGATTAAGTATGACTAATTTCCCTTTTTTCCTAATCCAACAGAACTGCTCTTTCTCTATGCAGACATAAACAAACCTCACTTACCGTTTCAGGGAACGACATATATTTGTATTTTGAATCTATTTCTCATGAATAATTGAATATTGTTGAGAATGTGATTTCTGAAATAATTGAAATTAACCTCTGATCAGTGAACCTGAGGAAGGGAACAAGATTCCCTCCTATGAAACAACGTTCAGCAGCGCTGAATGCCGTTCTGCTGTGCCTCAAATCCAAAAGCCTGTGCTTTGCCTGTATCATTCCTAATATTTGTCATGTAAAATGTCAGTTACTTACAAACAAACAACTTGAGACTGCTAATTATTTGAAAAGAAACTAAATTTCTTCCACTTCAGTTCACTTTTTTTTTTTTCCCCCTCTTAGTATATAAACCAGTAGCCATGAGTTCTGGATCCTACTTGCATTTCTGATGTGGATTGGGTGCATTATTTAAGGCTAAACCCTCTCTGTAACTCAATTTATTTGTCAGAAAAAGAGGATTAATGGGGCATAATAAGGAGACTGTACACTGCAATGGATGCCTGTAACAGATGTTCTAGAAGTGCGGGATCTCTCTGATTACTAAAGAAGAATAAAGACTTGACTCTTGCCTTGCCAACATGTTAGTCAAAGTTTTGCTTATACGATTCAACAAATCCTTGAGGGCACACATCACCCAAAATGACATGTGAGGACACCCTTCCCAAGAAAGAGGGGTCTGCTCCCAAGGCAGATTAAATGGAATAAAGTCCTGTTTCCTTCATCATCTTCTCCTGGTGTCTGTGGAGTATTACTTGCTCTTTTCCATAACAAGGCAAAAATTTTTTCTTGACCCTAACAGGTAAAGAAGAACAGGAAGGGCTCAGCCAGACTGTCTGCTCATGTATCAGACCAAATTGAGCTCCCGACATCTTATGGAACCTGTTGCTTTTCCATGAAAGATACAACATCCATTACAGTAATATCCTTTCCCCTACCCTTGATTTTTAATGCAAACTTTGAAAGGAAAATAGTCACATAACAGTTTGTTTTGCACATGGATGGCTTTTCATTGGGTAGAGGTGAAGCTTAGTAATTTTAATTACTTAGTTTCATTAAGGATTTCATTGCAATTAGCACAACTTCTATTTAAAATGAAGTTGGAATTTACTTCACAGTGAAAATTTTTGAATTATGTAACATTACACTTATGTATTTCTTATCAAAACATTTAATCACACATTAAAAATGCATTACATTTGACGAACACAAAATAAACTCTGGAGAATAAACATAATGATTTGTTCTGTGTCTCTTAAATGAATGTAAAGCATGACTCTGAAACATTTGTTTCATCTTGGTAAGAGATGGAGAAAGCTACTTTAGTTTTGCAGCTTCCTCTCTGGAGTAATTTTGTCATGATTTTGGTGGGTGTGAGAAGGTGCATTCAGGCTTCCTCCTGGAGATCCAGGATAGCTGAGGGTTTAAATCACCCTCTGGCACTTGGAATACTTGTCTGTGAGTATAAGGCTATGTCTATGCTATTAACTAAAACAAGGTGAGGGAACATTTTTGTGTTCTGAGGTCAAGGAGCACTGCCTGGTTGCTGTCCAATCTGTACAGTATGGGGCCATAGGTCTCCCATAGGCCCCATGTGGTGTACATCTGGACCCAGCACATAATTTGTTTGTTTTATATGTATTTTCAGTTCAAGTAATGTAAGAGGCTACAGTAATATAAGGGCTATGTTGTGGCTCATTAGAACAATATTTAAATATCATGAAATTGAGGATGTGTTGCATATCCTGATCTGCAATGTGAAGGTAGCAAGAGAGCTTTGAGGATGTACCAGCTTCTGGAACAGCTTGGGAAAACTTCCTTAGAAGGAGAGAACTAAATCTGGTTCACTCCCATCCTGACATAGAGAATGGCCCTGGCACTGTTGCACCCCTTGCATGTATTGCTTGTAGAAGAGCTTATTCAGTTTGTACCAAAACCATGCCAAGAAGCACACTAACCTGTGGGTAGTCAGTAGCACACAGCTTACTCCATGGTCCTGTTTTATTTAGCAGGCATAAAGAGAGCTAGTTTAATGTGGATTTCATTCTTCTTTCCTGAAAAGTTCTTACTTCTGTTACACAGACACGTCCATAGCACTATAAAACTGACACGCCCATAGCACTATAAAACTGGTATCAAAAGAGATAGCCTTGTATACCAAGGGGAAAAAGAGATACTGACCTAACCATGTCTGTATCAGAGGCACTGTACTGCTTTAACTGCTCTATGAGTATATTTTAAGAGACATAACAATGTTCCCACTAAGGCAAGGCCACTTTAATGGCAAAAAAGTCAAATGTTTACTAGATAATAGTACAACTTTCCTAGCACTCTGTACTTGTGCTGCTTGTAAATTCTTGTGTGCTAAGCTATTCCATGATGCAGCAGCAGACTTTGGCCTGTTAAATATGTTTTTTTGGTACATCAGGCTTCTCTCTGGTGGACAAAAACTTATCTGCAGCTTTGTTATCCACCTCGTTTCCAACGTGGACTTCTGACTAAGAGCAGCTTCATCTTACTTGAGGAGATAGTGACACAAAATACTTCTCTTCAAAATTTCTAAAGCCAAATGTATCTCTGAACTTCTCATAGAGAGGAGTGTCTATTGTAGGCCTGTGAATATTTTCTTCTCCATCTCAGGGCTTCTGCACATTTTCACCTTAGAAAAAAGCATATATTCACAAACTGAAGAAGAGAGCACATTATGCCACTTTCATTTATATCTGTAGCAAAGGTTAAAGCACATACCAGAACAAGCCTACTTTTCAGATCCCTTTTTCTTGCCTTAAAGAAAATTTTAATGGTCAACATTAATATATTCAACTGTTATAAAGAACTGTAAATAGACTTTGGTAAGATTTCTTGCATGTGAGAATCTGTAAAAGAATGTGTTGATTTTGAAAATATTTTCTGACCTCAAAGGAAAACTCCCTCAGACTATTACAGAGCCTCTTCTCAGTCAGATGCTGGGAGTCAGTTCAGGCTTTAACCAATTTTAAGATACGTGTTTCATGCAAACTTGCTCTCAAAAGTAAGACTTAATGCTTCTCTTTTTTGTCAACAAAAAAATTGCAGATGCCTGAAAGAAATCAGAGCTCTAAATAAGATTTTATCCTGTCAAAAACAGTCACCCCAGATATAAAATGACACATTTTTATTGCTATTTATGAAAAGAACCTTTTCTCTGAGACTAGTGGGTGCTCCATGAAGCAGCAGGAGATTCAAGGGAGAATGACAGGTACTTTGATTTGAACAAGAAAAATGAAAGATCTTAATGACTCCAGACACTGTAGGGTCCTTACCTCATAAATATGTCTGATTCATATTCATTGCTTTCAGCAGGCTGAATCATTTCAAGCAAAATGATAGCAGGAAAAAATATCTGCTTTCTCTCTTACTGTCGAGTGGCATCACTCATTCCTGAAATCATTTTAGTGTTAGTAGAAAAATTTTACAGGAGTCCTGTGGCATTGTGGGTTGTCCAAATAATTCACTGATGATGTTAGGAGCTCTTCACAGTGACTATATTGCAGAATTGAGATCTAAGGAGCTTAGTAAATCCTTAATTTCCATTAATGTCACTGAAGGATGCCATTTCCTGGGAAAGGATTTGTTGGGTCCCATATAAACCCTTCCTATGAAACATTGTTCTGAGATTGGCAGAAGACATTTTTTCTTGTCCGTCTCCTCCAGCACCATGGAATCATCCACAACCCTCATTTTAAAAGTTATTCTAATAGTTGTTTTTTGGATGCATATTGGGTGCACATTTTTGCTTAGTTTGTAAGAAATGAAGTTTTTGAGATGAAAATGCTGTTTTCCAAAAATATCAAAAATTTGGGAATGATGAATTGTTTTAAATCATTGAATTCTATTGCTTTGTATGATAACCTTATTAGACAATGCTTCTCTGAATTGGTCTCATTATTTAGATGTTAAAAGGCTCCAAGTGGACACTTTAGGACTGATAAGCCTCCCTTCACTAACAGTTCTAAAACATGAGAAGTTAATAGCTATTATAATAAAATCTATTATATAGTTCTCTTTGGTGCCAGATCTTTGACATACTCCTTTCTCTTTCTTCATGTTCGGACATTTTTAGAGATACACATATTACTTGAGCAGAAATAAATATTTAATGCATATTATTGCACTTTAAGGTTTCTTTTATCAAACATTTTTGATCCCACAGTAGAATCTATTACAGCTTAAAGCAGTAATTCATATAACTACACTTAAAGCTCTGGACATGCTTAGAACCCATGTAGCCTTACTGGACTGCATTGTACTCTTAATTATATCCATGCTAAATTAGAGCAAGTCTGTTTAAGTCATCTGAGAATAGAAACTGGATTTCTGTCATCTATATTCAGGAAGTTTCCTCATAAATTTTTGTCCTTTTCCTTAATGTTCCTTCCCCCTCAGCTCGTATGTTTAAGAAATGATTACTTATCTATTTCTCAGGAGTGTTCACTGGAACAATGTTTGTCAAAATGTGACTTTGCAACTTGGATTACTATTTATCTGTTGCCGATTGTGTTTGGTTTTGTTTGCTTGTTTGTGTTTTTTAATATTTACTTTTGGGTGTAACATTTCCTACTAATGAAGAATGGCTGCCAGCCAGAAATGTAAGGACCCTTCTTTGACCATGACAGATCTTTTACCATTCCATTCACAAAAGTGATGCAAAGATCGTTTTTCCAGGTGACTAATAAGGTCACCCCTTCGTTTTCCTGACCTTCTGGCTTACTGGTTTATATTGCAGCAAAACCACAATAATTTGTCTCTGCTTTAAAGAATACAAATGACCTAACTCCACCCATCTTGCTGCTTCTGTCTCCTTCAGTACTGTGAGATCATCTACCCCTGTTAATCAGCCAAGTTTGCTAGTCTTCATCATTCGGTTGTTCTCTTTTTCTATAATACCCTAAGAAAAATCTCCTTGCTTAGACTGCTATCATAGTAAAACTTCCCAGACTTGTCTCTTCGGCTCCTTAAACTCTCTTTGTATGTTGCTTTCTCTCATCTCTGTTTAGATGATAAGCTGTTTGAAACAAGGACATTGCTGAAGCAAAGTCTTTGGTCCCTGGTTAGATCAAACAGTAAGTAATAATAACACCAGCAGAAGCAAGAAGTTGGGTAATATAGACAAAATGTAGTAGCAACTACTCATTTTATTTAAAAATAGGTATTTTCCAGTATATTCTTTTGATTTCTCTATTAACAGTTGTAGAAGAAAATAGCTGAAGTCACCATTTTCCTAAGCAATTTTCTCATACTGGCTGGTTAATGCTGTGTTTCATGCTGACCATTTATATAACATATCCTCAAGAACAGTTGCTCACATCACTACATCACTTGTAATTGCTTAGCCTTCCATTTAGTTTTAGCAAAGCTTCCAACAGACTGCAGAGAAACGGTGCCAAGGAATTTCAGAAAAGCCAGGCTGAAATGTGTCAGGATCTGATCTGGCTAATTCGAGCACCAAACTGAATGGACAAATAATTTAATGAGGGATGAAGGATGTCTAGCTCAAGGTGGAATCAATGCTGTAAGAAATGAAGTCCAGAGATCCAAACAAAAGATGAAAGACATCCTAAAGGCAAGAAAGATCATTTGGATCAAGCCAAAAATGATATGCAGATCTTCAAATAAGAGATGACGAAGCTACCTCACAGAGTCTGGCAAGAAGGGAACTGTGATTCTTTTGAAGACGTGAAAATTGCCCATGATGAGTAGAGCAGAAGGGAAGAGAGTCAGCAGAGGTCCTGTGTTCATAATGAACTACTATAGCAGGCAGCTGTACTTGGAACTGTGTGGGGACTCATCAACAATGATATTGGGATGAGAAATGTTAATTACAGCTGAACAGCCTCCTGGTTTGGCAGAAATCCCAGGACAAAGCGGTGGCACTTGGGCTGCAGATGCAATATTTTAGAGAATCCCTGCTGTTAAAAATGCTATAGTTTCCTCAGTTTCATATATTGGTTACAGAGGAACTGAAAACAGATTTTGTTCCTCTTAGATAGAATCTCATGGTTTTACAGTGATTACAGTAGCAGCCTTCTGGTCAAAAGTGTGGGGTTGGTTTTTTTTCTTCTTCTCTGGAGCTTAGAAAATTTAGTTGTTGTTTAAACACCAAGTACAGTACCAAGGTGAAAGTCAATTCAGTGATTATCATACTGGGACCATGGTAGATACAAATGACTTCATTAATTTACTGGAGAAAATTCATTACTGTACAGAATTTGTAAGGAGCTTCTAAAGGCAATTATGCCCTGAGCAAGCAAGTTACACACCAGTAGTCCTGATACAGAGAGCCATGCCCATGCCTAAGGAGTACACCTAGAGTTCCCACAGAGACTTGATGTCTTGAAAGAGGAACAGTCTGCCACCATGGTTTCAGTGGCAATTGTACTGCTCCATGACTTACACACATCACATTTGTACAGGACACACTGGAACACTTTCCATGTTGACTTTGGACATATTTGGCAAAGTGCCTATAGAAACATCTGCTGGTTGGGAAGTACCTATCCTCTGTGAGGTTCATTAAGATTTTAAAAACTCTCGGGTTCCCCATCAGGATATAAAGACTTTGAGAGCTGGGAAGATATGTTTTCTATAACTGTCAGAGTCCTTGGGAGCTGCATATTAACAGTGGTGACTTTGGTGAATTTAAACAACAGAAGTTTTGGTGGATTTTTTTGTTTCAAGGTGAGTTTGGGGCTTTTTTTTGGTTGTTTTTTTTTTGTTGTTGTTGTTGTTGGTTTTGTGGATTTTTATTTTTTTTTATTTAGGCTAACATTACCCCTCTTATCAAAGCAGCATACCATTCCTCATTCTCAACCTCTACCTCATTTTTTCAGTCTGTTCTTTTTGTAAAGATAAAATTCTAAAGAGCTTGGTGATGAAATCAAGATCTTGCTGGAGCATGTGATCTGGAGCTATGCAGTTAATAATTAGTGTTAGAAGTTTGAGTCAGACATAAGTTTCTCTTTCCTAATCCCTTAGAAAGGCTTTCCTCCAGTATTACATTTACCCTACCTGCTTTATCATTGAACACTCATTGTACCTAAAAGCTTGTCTTCAAATTTCTCCTAAATAACCATCGAGGAGTACAACACTGTTAGAGCTATTCCACTCTATATAGAATAAAATTAAATATTTATTAAAGCACAAGAGAGACCGATGACCTTAACCAAATGGCTGGGCAATCACCTTGCTGGGGGAGACCATGTTCTAATGACTTCATAATTTATTAATGTTGGCACCATTCAGTGTATTAGAACAATATAATTGAAGCACTAAGGTAAGTAAAACTCTAAGAACATAATTTTTCTATCACTAGAGCTCTATGCCAGCGGATCTGAGGAGATCTTTCAGGGCTGGAAAAGAACACCTCAGTTGAACAAGGGTGCCCATAAGTTCACGTTTTTTAACCCAGTATTAGAATAAATGTAACAGAATAGAAATGTGTCCTGGGTTCAGCTACAGCA
>NW_009936893.1:0-8201 GCF_000696875.1 Nestor notabilis
CCGGGTTGCCGGCTGGGCTTGAACCACGGCACACAGCAACTTAGATTACACCTTCTTTAGGAAAGAACTACATGTTATCATAAGGAATAAGAGACCTTCATCTTAATTTGATCCTGTAGGCACCACTGTAATTACAAGCAACAATAAGCAAGGGAAATGATCAAATAAGTAATGTTAAAAAAAACAACCAGAGATTCATCTTATAAATTATTCGAGTAGCTGCAGTTATAACTTCCTAGATTACTGAAATTAAGCCAACAACAAAAATCAGATTTTTTTTTTTTTTTTTTTTACCACTTCCTTCCATTTCCATCACCCTGTAAGGCAGAAAACTACAATGTCACATTCAACCTGAGTGAGGACACCACCGCTGCTAAGTGTTGCCTTTGGACAGAAAGCCTTGCAGGGGAATTTTTCTGTTGCAATGATTTGCAAAGTCATAATTATATTTCTATGTCCATATTAAATTTTATAGAGGTTTTTTACTACCTAATATAAATTTGGGGGCTCTATTACCTGCCATGCTGTCTTAAAATAATTCCAAGGTTATGCTGTCATCACATAACTCTGGAAATTTGTAACCCTAATTCAAGCACTGGAAATATAACACATAACATACAGCAAAAGAAACAACGTAACGTCAAGCACAATTTTCTGCTACAATAACCTGGGGAGTGGCTGAGCAGAAAATTTATCTTTCATTTTGTACGCATCAATAGTCCATAAGCAAAGATCATACGTCCATCAAATGCATGAACGATAATGTCTCTTGTGAAGCCATTTCTGAAGGGTCAAAAGACAACAGTAACAGTTTTCTGAAGTCCTGAAGTCAATTGTTCAGCTATCTGGAAACTGATGTAACAGAGAAACCTGGTTTTCCTCACATTCACTTTGTATTCAGTGTACCCAGCCTTGGCGCCAGGTCCTCTACCCTCTGCTTTATTTCTGAGATCAAAGACAAAGCATTCCTATAAGATGTAACTTTCATACCAATACAGAATAATAGGAGAAAACAGCAGTAAAGTTCCTTAGTTGTCAGATATTAAGAATGAACCTCAGAGTAGTATCTCTGCCTCCATCCCAGGGCGGGAAAAGTGCAATTATGTTGTTTTTCATGCAGCAACTCAAACTGCAGGAGTAGGAGGACCAAGCCTGACCATACAAGGATATTTAAAAGAACAGAACCCAGGCAATGAAGCACAGTTCAACGGCTTGTGGAAAAAAATTCTGCTCAAGGAAACAGCTGAGCAGAACCTAGTCAAAGTAGTAACAAAACCGGCAGTCTCACGTTAGAAAGGGTAGTCTTGCATTAATTACACAGGACAAGTTTCTATGTTAATACCATCATTTCCTATAGAGTCAAACACCAAACAGAGGGTAGCTAATAAAAATAACCAGCCACAACATACAGTGACCCCTGGGTAGATACTTGTTAGCGAGTCTAACATTCGTTGCACTGAAAACTAGTAACACCAGGAAACATTGCAAATGTATTCCCCACACTTTGCATCAGAGCCTGTGGCTTTGCTTTACTGATATGTGGGCTACGAACATATACCCAAGAAATGGTAACGCAGCAATACTACCCTTTCCCCCTGACCTACATTTCAGAACTGCATGGAAACTGAAACACAATAGCATTCACGTCATGGCTCTTTTACTTTTGGCCAGTAGGACTTTTGCAGAATGAAAAAGATAGCATGAAGGCAGTGACTTGGGAGAGTAAATTTTCATCTTTATCGTATTTGGTGGCCATCAAGTTCTGCATGATCTTTAACAGAGTGTCCTTTTTCTGAACACCCAGGCTGAACCACCTTGTCAAAGAACAGCAAGTTCTTGCAGCTGCTGTTGATGTCTGGAGTTTAACCACAGAGGGAAAAAAAAATTTACACAGCCAAATAATTGAATTGAGACAATAAATTGACATGTATATGGATTCTAGCTTGTCCCCCTCTCTGACTGCATCTCAGCTACTGGGTGAAGCTGATAACAGTGAGGTGCACAGTGATAATTTAATTAACAGAGTACTCAAGTGTTACTACAGGAAGCACCACTGGAAGTATCTACTGGAAAATAAAGATGCCTTGCCTTCAGAGCAAGATACAGTGTGCAGTAGAAAACGTACAAGGACTGACTCCAAGCATGAAGCATAACCAACAGCAAACAGCTACGAGTTCTGCAAGCACTGCCACCCTCTGATCAGGCTGAGACAGGGATCCTACAGGAAAAGCACAAAAAAGCATCATGTAGTTATAGCTTTATGAGAACATGTATGTAGTAAAGGACAAATGATCAAGGGAAACCCATCCATAATCAGAGAGCTTAATAATTATTAAGCATTTGATTTGGGAAGTATATCCTTTTTTATCACACACACAGAGCTTTTTTTTTCCCCTCCTTAAATGAATCCTCAGATTATAAAGCACAGAGCTCATTCTCTGCATAAACAGCCAAAAATCACATATATCCAATGAGAAGTAACAGGTGGCAGGAAAGGAAGTCCATAGTGCATGTAGCTACCACTATCAAATCCCCTGCAACAGGGATGGAAGGGACTTCAAGAAGTTAAGAGGGCCAACTCCCACTTTAAGGCAAGCGTGGTTTTACCTATGTCATTCTTCATCAGTGTTTGCCTGACCTGTGGTTGAAGACCAGCCATGGAGACTTCAGATTCTGACCAGAAAGTATAATCACTATCCTTTTCTGTTGAAATGCTTTTTCTTAATTTTTTCTTTCAGAAACAAAAGCCTACAAATTCCTGTGCCATCCACTATAAGCATGGGGTATAGTGTGTGGTTTTGTTCTTTTTTAAAAGGAAATTTTCAAATATGTTGGTATTTTGATAATCACCACTACCCTTAAAATGGAGAAATATACTGAGCAATTGCATTATATCTCCTGAGAATACCAGAGTAAGATTAAACAGGAAGTGAAATAACAAGGTGGGGGACTGAGGGGGGGAAGGACCAAAAAAACCCCAAACAAAAAATAACCACCCTATTTACAACTACAATATTTTCACTATTGTTGACAAAGAAATTTGCACATAATAGTCCTGCCTCTTACAATTTGCTTTCTGGTCAGCATAAGCTCAATTACAAAATCTATTTCCTTAAGGAAAAGATAAATTTATACTAGGAATAAGCCAGAGTCATTTAGTTTTATACATACTGAAACCAGAAGGTTTTGTTCTGCTTTTAGCAACAAACACCCCAAAACCTGATCTTTAAGTCTCAAACCCCAAATTTTTATCAGAAATAAGCAGAGACAGTCAAGTAATTCATCGGAAGGAATTAAAACAAAACCCACACAAAAAACCTGAAGAGAAGCAGATCATAAGAAATCTCTCTGCTTGCTTTGTCTTCATTTCATGTCTTCCACAGAGTTTTTACCACAGCTCCAGGGCTTTCTGCAAACTCTACAGGAACCTTGGGGTCCCTACAATGTGTCCACCTGTCACAGCAGAGGCAAAATTGTTCATTCCCTCCGTGTGCTCTGCAGTGCCCTTTGGTGCCCTTCTATCTTTCCAGCAGCCTGAAGTCTTGAGCCTTCTCTCAACGGAAGACAAGCATCAGCTCTCGTTAAGGGACTCACTCATGCATGCAAGAAAAAAGAAAATCTATGTATACATTTGTGTAAGTAAGCTCTGGGAAAGGAAATGAAGAGTGAGATTTTCTGGGAGGTTTACTGCAGATCTGAACAGAAACAGAATTAAGCCAGTGCTTTCTACATCACAAAATTCACCAGCAATAATTGTAAAACTAAAGTCAAAAAAGCTCAATGAAGATTAAGGAAATAATTTTTTTTCTTTTTTTCTTTTTTTCTTTTTTTCTTTTTTTCTTTTTTTCTTTTTTTCTTTTTTTCTTTTTTTCTTTTTTTCTTTTAACAAACAGACAAAATCCTGTCCCTCAGGAAAACGTAAAACAGCAGATTCTGGGAATTCATCACATATGTCGCTGTAAAAAGGCTAGCAGTATGTCTCAGAGTTGACTTATGTCTACACAGAAAAGGCAGCAGGCCTTGCTCAGCAAAGTTTTTGCTCCTGAATCATCAAAATTCTCCTGGTCCAACTCAGTAGTCTGGAGCCAGAAGCAATCATTGTTCAGATAAGGTCCTTTCTCTAAAAAGTATATGCCTGGCCTATGTAGCACGATCCTGTCCCTCTGAAGAAAGGGCAATAATACCCTTGTACAAAAAGGAGAAAGATAATGAAAGACAAGCATTTTAGTTTTGAAGTAACTCCGTTTGGAAACGCATTTGCATGTGTAGGATCAGCTTTAGCACACATATGCTCATCCTCTGTGAGTAAAAATTCAAGAAGTTTGTTTTTACAAAACAAACATGTGGAAAAGAACAATCTTGCATCAAGGGCAGCTCTGCTACTGTTGGCCCATGGCCACAGGGGGCAGTGACTGAGACCCAGCTGTCCAGCTTTACCGTCCCCATGTCTAAGTCTGCGCCCCCATTTTATCCACTGCATCTCTACTAAGCCTCTTCAGGATAAGCACTGCAGCAATGCAGGCCCTCAACAGCTTTATTAATGATATGTCAGTATCTCAAATGACAGAACAAAATTTCAATAGTATCCATCATAAGAAGTGTGAACTCTTGTGAAAATCTGCACTCAAACTCCAAATAGTGGTTTTATCAGCTGGTCCCCAAATAGCCAGGCTCAGTCAGCCACTAGGAAATGAAGAATTCACAGAAGAAAGGACACTACCTGCTGAATAGAAGGACTTTAGCAATTTACTGGCATACGAAATGCAGTACTTAAGGGAATTTATTTATAGCCTACTCAATTTCAAAAAAACAGACAAAAGAAACTTCTGTTTTTTTCCTAATATGAATTTGACCAATCTCCCACCTGCATTTTAAATTCACAGAGCCCTTCTCTTAATATAACACCAAAATGAAACTGTGGGAATTCAAGATTAGGTTAGAGTAAGTGGAAATTCAAGATTAGCTTTCAGTCGAAAATACTGTGGGACTGTGGTTCACAGTTCTACAGTCAGCTTGCAAACATACTCTGGAAATATAAGACCCTAAATAACAGATGATATGGCAAAGCTAGTGGATGCCACATGGCGAGATACAAAGCTGTCAAGGAAAGAAGACATTTTGTAAAAAGTAAATAAAAATGTAGTACCAAAAATTGACTATATTTATTTCATACCCCCATAGGATTTGGTTTCATTCCCGAATGTTGCTATACCAATAAATCCTCCTTCCCTAGGAAGTTACAGCAACACAAAGGATAGAGGAAATGACACATAAACAATCTGTGTGTTGACAAGCAGGCAATTTTGTAATATGTTGTTATTTATGGCCAACACTTAAGCAGATGGAAGATGCATCAAAATGAGACTTTCATTTAGAACATGTAGGCCAGGGAGAAGTCTCTGCAGGAGAGATGCACCATGGGAAAATACAAGGCACTCAACAGCTAGAACTGTGTTATAATATTTATTTTAACTTAAAAAGAAACACATGGTAACATACTGGAGATGAGGTAAAGGTGTGACACAGGGGTGACCTCTCAAATGGGCAGAGAAAGGAAGAGTACAGAGTAAGGCCTTTTCCAGGGGCACACCTACCCTAAGCAGCCCTTTTGTCTCCTGAAGTAAGTGGCAGATCCTATGACACATCCTGCTGGAAGTCTGCCATTTTGCTGTTCCTTCTCCCAGAACAGGTGACATCCCTCCCTTTTACAGGTGCAGGCTCTGAACCACAGCCATGATGGAGGAAGCAGGTGCTGAACTTGGTCCTCCCTCTGTGCACTGACTAGATTCGCATTTGTTAGTCCACCATGTTCATTAGACATCCAAGGGGCTTGCCCCCATCCGATACTGTTTAGAGTACATGGTGATGCAGTGAGGGGAAAAACGGATGGGCCCAACAGGCTGCTGAGCAATTTCCACCTGTAACTCTGAGCAGCACAGCACCAGCTCCCAATGAATGCGCTCTTTTTAGCTGCATTGCTTTCCATCGTATTAGTTCATGCATGAAAGGGGAAAATAAATTAGCAAGGGAAAAATATTTATGCCTTATCCTTTCCCCCCTTTCTTCCCCCCCACACCCTCCTTTTTCATTTGATTCTAAATCAGTTTGGAAGCCCTGATGTCGTCAGGGCCTTGAAGCATGGACAGCCTCAGGGAGCTTTTAATATCTGAGAGTCCAACTCTATTTTCCTCTCAATTGGCAAGACCCCTTAGTCACACAATGGGACACAAGAGGGAGCAAAGCAGTTTTAGAATAGCAGTCTTTTCCTAATAACTGATTTAACTTCCCAATCCAAGCTGAATTTTAAGAGCTTCCCACCCACCGACAAAGCATCCACATGCAGCGCTAGGATAATAACCTCCTCACCCCTCCTTCCACACCCACGGGCAACCCAGCTCCTCATGTCACGATTGTATTCACTAAGGGCTAGGTTTGTAGTTTGGTTTCCAAACCAGCTATATGCTCTGTATGTGTCTTTCTGCCTCCTTCTGTTAACTCTGAGCTCATTAGCCTGCGTTTGGCAGGAAATAAGAGCCCTCAAAAATATTTATGTTTTATATTAGGCTTTTTTGCCTTACGTTTTTTGCAGGAATCAGCACCAAAGCCAGTGAAGAGGTCATTTAAGACCCCAGCTGGGGAAAAGGCTGTACCATGAATGCTCCCCCTGACCAGGCCCCAGCAAACCTATATGGGAGATACGCCTCAAGACACAAACCCATAGGAAACTAAAATTCATTAGCTCCACTTCTCCCTGAGCTATTCCTTTTTTTTTTTTTTTTTCCCCTAGGCTTCATACAGCTTCATCCAGGCTCTGTGATGCTAACCACAGACTCAGCCTGTAATGTTTGACAATATTCTCTCTGCCTGGCAAAGTACTTATATGCAATGTGGGAAGCAAAGGACAGGGAACTGAAAGCACCGTACCAGATACAAGTAACATCACAGAAGAACCTCAAATGCAAGTCAGACCTGCTGGCCTATGGCCTCTTCCATCTTGCTTATAACATCAGACAGCAAGCCCATGTAATGAACAAATGCCACTAAAGCAAAGGCACCTGAGGTGTCCTCTGTTGTCAGCAACTCACTTTTATCCCTGAAGCATGTTGATATAAGCACCTGGGTTCCTGCAAGGATGCACTTAACAGGGAAATGATTGGTATATGGATCACAAGGAGACACATGAAGAAAACAAGGGGCAACAGGTACAGGTTGCACCCGGAGAGGATCCACCTTGATACAAGAAATTTTTTTACAGTGAAACAATCAATCACTGGAACAACCATCCAAGGGGTTCAATAGTGTGTCTGTCACTGGAGGTTTCCAAAATGCAATCAGATAGCACACTAGATAATCTCATCTAGGCTTCCTTTCCCACAGGGGGATGGACCAGATGATCTTTCAAGGTCCCTTCCAAGCTGGGCTGTTCTGTAATTTTGTAATTCTAGAAGAAAGGGTCTGTCCATTGCTCTGATACCCAGTCCCACACATAGACTCATGCTGGGACAGAAACATTCACAGTAAAAAGGCTGGGGAAGAAGCCAAGACTGGGCAGTGACTCCTGTTCTTTTGGTGATGTAGATGGCTCAAATGTACAGCAAATTTTTCAGAGCTCAGGTCATGCCTGATCTCTGTTATGCTAATAATTGCTGGACAACAGTCTTGATGTGAATATAAAATCAAGTAGGAAGAAAAATAAGTTTTAAATATAGTTCTGGTTTGTCTAGGAATATTTACAAGCACAAATTAATTTTAGGCAACAGGATGGCAGGGTAAAAGTAGAAATGAAATTGGTCAAATAAACCACTTTAAAAAATGAGTATTTTGATTTATTCTGAAAATATTTTTCTTTCCTCTGAAATGTATTTGCTTTTGGGGGTTGGTAAAATATATTATTTCCCCTCTGCTTTCACTGACTGGAACAGTTTTACTTAATACTTTCTCCAGCTTTTTTTTTTCTTTTTGATAGACTTTGAAAGGCTGAAGTTTCTCCTTAAAAAAAAAAAAAAACAAAAAAACAAAAAAACCCCACAAAAACCAAAAAATAAATCAAAACAAAAAACAAAACCAAAAAAACCCAACAAACCTCCCACAAAAAAACAAGAACAAAAATTTATTCATTCAGATTACTTCCCTCCACCCCCTTCCCCCCCACCACTTTAGGAAAAAAGAAATCTGTAATTCTATGAAAATTTCTGTTCCTT
>NW_009936893.1:8232-12889 GCF_000696875.1 Nestor notabilis
CTTTAAACTGAAGATTAGGCTTGGAAATGTTATGCCTGTTCCATTGTAAAAATGCAAGTAGGTCATTTTTAGGTCTGAGGCCTAAAAGGGCTTAGCATGACTTAAGAGAGTTAGCTCATTGCCAGTATTGAGACTGCAGAGGTACAGATACAGCACTGAACGCACAAGTTACAATAACCGAGCTAAATGAACAAGTTACAATGTTATGTTAACAGTTAGAGTGGAAAATACAGATATCACAGCTTGTTAAACTGGGTTGGTTAGAAGGCATGCCAGATTTGTTTTGGCAGTGAACACACTGATAAGCACCCTCAAGGTGATTTACAACACAGCCACAGAAATACTGCTGATGTCTGAGAAACATTTTACACAATACTGTCCTAAGAGAAAGCTGCCTGGTGGCATAGCAGAGCACGCCACCAGGTATTGTTTATGAGGTCAGCAGCAAGCCAAATATACAAAAGAAGTTAGTGTAGAATATATAAAGAAGCAAGATTAGGGTTTTTTTTCAGGAGTCCCTTTTCTTGGCATGATGATTATTAAAAGCCTTGATTTGCTAACTATAAAGCTTAGCCTAATTTTAAACCCATGAAAACTAATATGGATTAGATACTGTAACCTACCTTGTCTTATTATTCTACAGATCTTTATAATGATGGCTCCTTTGGCTTCTGCCAGGGGGAAAAAAAAAAAATAAAATCCAAAGCCAAAACAAAACCACCCCAAACAACACGTGCCCTCCTTGGAGGAAGTCATCCCTCCTCCCAAAACCCGAACCACACAATTCACCCCTTCCACAGTTTTCATAATTCCTAACGACTCCAGAGGCACCTATGATCAGAAAGCAGGGCAGACCCCACACACTGACTGTCCCTCCACATCCAAGGTCTCCAACTCACTCTGTGCTGAGTCCTCCTTGGGAAACAGCAGCAACAGGAGGTGGCTGGCACCGAGGCTGGTGGCCCGCTCACCCTGGCTCCTGAAAGTGGGGAGAGAAAGGGGAAGGCGTGGACCAGAAGCTGCCACAAGGGCCGCAGGATGCTTCCAGAAGCGACATGAAGGAGCAAACTGCATTTTACTGGCCTCTCTGTAGTACCGTGTCCACAATTTCTCAGTTACACTTCCCCACCATAGGAAATCTTCCTCTTAAGCATAAAGATGTGAAAGGGGAAAAGCAACAATAAGAACTCAAGAGGCTCCAAGGTTATTCAAACTTCACACAGTTCATAAAGACAAAGAAAGTGTGAAATATTGACTGCCCTATGTTCGTTTCCAAAGGGCATCTGAACCCAGAACAAAAGGTAAGTAGTCCCTCATTGAATCTTCACATGTTGCAACAGCTGCCATTTGAGTAAAGCAGCAGCACAAGGGGATACCTGGGCAACATCTTGCAAAAGAGGAGGTGAGAGAGAGAATTCTGCCCACTAAACAGTTTATTCTTAAAAAAAAAAAAAAAAAAAAAAAAAAAAAAAAAAAATATTGTGATCTCCCCTTTAAAGATTTGCGATATACCTATCCATGAAGCTGGCAGAGAAGAACCACCTTATTTTGATGCAAAAGGAGTTTTAAAGTTATTTTCACCCCAAAGCTTTCAAAACGTGCTCTGCCTCCCAGTCCATTTCCTTCTCACAATGCAAGCAGCAGTCAGAATACTATCAAAATGTTTACCAAAGCTTATGAAAAGCTCTCGTCCTTATGAAAGAGAAGGAGTTTATTTCTTTGCTCTGCTCATCCAACCAGCTTCTCTTCTTTCACGAGGCAGCAAGCCAGGTTGCTTCTTTGCCAGCCCCTCATTGTTGCTCATCATGCCCTCTGTCCCAATTTTTCACATTTGAAATGCACACGGCAATCTTCTGAGGCCAAAACTGATGGCCAGGATGTAGCAAAAGCAAGATGTTGTAAATCCAGTGGTGTCATGGAGCTGTGGTGATTTACACAAGCTGTGCCAATGGCTCGCTTTGCCTCCTCTGAAGCGCAGCACAACTTTCATGACCATAAAACAATAAATAACAAAAATAAAAGTGTTCTGCACACATTCTAACTTGAATAATTGCTTTCTGTCTCTCTCCATTCCCCTCAAAGTCTCAGCAGGGCACAGCTACTCCCATTACTTGCTTTGCTAACCCAACAAAAACCAAGCTCTTAAAGCAATACAACCCCTGAAACCTTACAAATGTCTTTACACAGCAAAGCAGAGGTACCTTGGCAGCAAATGCCAACATCCCTGTGCTGCCTTGAGAGATACAGCATGGAGACAATAGCAGCAAGGTAGGCTTCGGCATATTAGTCAGATATGAATTTATGAGGGAAGCCAGGAAGGCTTTCAGTACTTGCTCTAAATCTCTGCCTCTTGCTCCTTTACCGCGGCATTGCAAGCTCACGTGCAGAGCAGAACCAGTTTGTTGTCTCAAACACCAGTAGATTCCTTGCTGGCTAGTCACACTAGGGCAGCCACCTTAGTCACCAAAATAGATACCCAGCTCACCAAAAGCATTTGTACCCTGGCTGATAGGGTCCTTGCTGGTGCACCTTCACTGGCTACCTTGCCTGTGCCAACACAGGACACCACATGTGTCCTAGGTTCTGCTACAGTCACACTTATTTTGTTACAAAAAGCAAAACCAAAATTGCCTAAGAAGTCCAGAAAAATCATTGGCAGCCCTGCTATGCATCAAATGTCTCACTGCACTCTATCATTGATTTACAGATGGTGGCAGAGGAATCTGCTGGTTCGCTGACCTTCAGCTATTTGCTCAAGACCATCCAGGATCATGAGGACACAAGTAGTATTTGCAGGTCTAGAGATCTAGGTTCAGCCTGAGGACCTTCCTCAGCTGTCCTCCAATCCTTCCCCTTCTTCGGACTTAGAGTGTGCTTCCTGACCTGATCTCCCACATAAAAGCATACATGAACATAATGTAAGAAAGAAATCAATAGAGATCCCTAGGAAGCAGAAGAGAAAAGAAAGTTGAAGGTTTGGAGATTCATGGACATAAATGCTGCAGAGGAGAAGAGGATTGGGAAGAAATGATGCGAGGAAAATATATGGGAAAGTCAT
Organism: Nestor notabilis; assembly: GCF_000696875.1. NCBI lineage: Eukaryota > Metazoa > Chordata > Aves > Psittaciformes > Psittacidae > Nestor > Nestor notabilis. Next base: position 11,291 of record NW_009936893.1, read on the forward strand.
GTACCAATTTGTACTGAAATGGAGTAGGGAGGCATGAGGTGGTTTCTCAAAAGCTCTGTACACTGGTCTGTCTCTTCCTTTTATCTCAGTGATAACACTCTTACCCATATCAACACTTAGGTCAGTTGTAAATAGCTTAAGAGTTCCCAATAGAGAATGAAGAACATAGTTTAAAATCAGAGTGCAGAACTGGAGGAAGAGGGGCTGGAGAAAAGAGAAGAAGAAGAGCAGGCTCGTGCTGCTTTTGCAGGCATGTGTTCTTATGTGATTACACCTGCTCAGTGATGTGCTGTTAGCTTTTGTCTCTGTCATCCAGAATGGCAAAGTCCATACCTATGCAACCATGACAACAGCACACAAATACAATTATCTGCACAGTAAAATATGCACCTTAGAAGACCAGTGAAGGCCAAAAAATCCCCTACAAGGTTTAAAGCATGAATCTCTTCAGTCACAGGATCACCAGTATGAAGTCAACCACCACTATATGATAGGAAAAACAAAGGTTGATTCACACTTGTTGGAAACATCTAACCATTTTTTATATGTCTAAAACAAACAAGTAAACAGAAAAAAAAAACCATGCAGTAATACCAAGCTATCATTTCTAAACTTGGAAATCTACTGATGCTTTTAGTATTGTCATTGTATCTTCAGACTGGTGTAAGCTTTAACATCTGAAATCAGCCATTCACCATCACCTGCTGCAAGAAAAAGTGACAAAACCCTCTAATGCTGCTCAGCTTCATTTGAATGCTATTGGAAAAATAAAAGCCACCTTTCCCAAAGTGGGAAATACCACAGCTCAGGCAATATAATTTTGCTTTAGGCTACATAAAGGCACCAGTGAAGTCTTGGCACAGCCTGGCAGTAGTGGCTTTAAGGGCCTGAAATGATTTACTGATTGCTCAAGTACACCAGAAACTGGTTTGGAAGTACAGCCCTGTATTAGGGGGACGAATTGAGAGAGTCAAATACACCTCACAGAAGATTTCTTCTAGGACCCTTTGTGGGAACAGCTTTGCTGCTGTGTCTGTAATGAGTTACTATCACTAACCTTTATATTGGTTTAGCATCTAGAAGCTTGGAGTAAGATCAAGGCCCCACTAAATTTTTGCACAGCACCCTTAGACAAAATCCTTGCTGCAAACCTCTCCAGTTGAAAGCCTGGACTTTATCAGTGGAGCCAGGATACAATCCTGGCCCAAGAAGGGAGCAGAAAGCCACACAACACCGCAAGCCTCTACTGGAGTGTGGCATAGAGTGCAAGACTCCGAATTTGGACCCTGATGCATCACCTAGCAGGCCACCTTCCTCCACAAGATGTAGCTGGTACATCAACAGACTGACCCCTGCGACAGCAGCTTCGCAGAAAGATAGCACTGGCCAATACAGGTGTCGTGGTTTAAACCCAGCCGGTAACTTGGAACCACTTAGCCACTCGCTCACTCCCCCCCTTTTCCTTCCTCCCCCCGCTCCCGGAGGGATGGGGAGGAGAATTGGAGGAATGTAACTCCCACGGTTTGAGATAACAGCTCTCCAGTAACTAAGGTATAATACAAACCACTACTGCTACCAATAATAATGATAAGAGGAATA
>NW_009936893.1:13052-19436 GCF_000696875.1 Nestor notabilis
CTCCTGGCTTCCCCTCCTCTCTGGCAAAGCATGAGACTGAGAAAGTCCTTGGTCAGAGTAAACATTACTTAGCAACAACTAAAAACATCGGTGTTATCAGCATTGTTCCCAGACTGAAAGTCAAAAACACAGCACTGCACCAGCTACTAAGAAGGAGAAAAAATGACTGCTGTAGCTGAACCCAGGACACAGGTAATTCTCACGTGCACAGAAACAGCAGCTAGGTAGCTAATACCATCTACCCCTGACAGATTTTCACATCACAAGTGCTTCCCAGAAGGGCAGCTCCAATATCACCACACATCTTGTCCATTATCTAAGTTTCTGTAGAAGCTGACAAAACTAATATCCTATTCAAAAGCTTTGCCTAAGGGCTCTGGATGCTTGGGGGTGAGGAAAGGAAATTGGTGTCATTCACAGACCAGCAGAGAGAGAATGACCAAAGTCTTCTGCTTCTCCTGCCCTGGGATGGGAGCAATCTAGGGCAGCTTCAGAGGCATAACATATTGCCCCCCTTTAAAGTGGAACCTGCATGTAGTAAGCACCATGTAGAGGCTGATGCATCTGCTTGCATAATAGAACAATTATTTCAGCCACTGAACCTGTAGTTTTTCTAGCCAAAGACTGTAGATTTGAGTCCCCTTGTCAACAAACCACCATAGGGTGCTTTACATTATAATATCTCTGTACAGTAAGAGTTACCATGGCTTCCAGAATCCTATATTGCTGCTTTGAAATATCACCATGTCAACTAAAACTCTACAAGGAGTTACTGTGTTTCTCAAGAGATTGGAAGTCCATGCTTTATGGCACTAATTATGTCTTTTTTCCTGCCACTGGTACACAGTGAAATGCAAACCAGAAGTGGCACCATGCAAAAAAAATAAAAAAATCGTACTTTCGTTTTTTTAAGTCACTGTGATTATTTCTCATGCCTTGTCATCCTTCAGATGAACAATGTCACATCCTTCTCTGTAACGTATAACTAGCACAGTGTTCATTTTTGACCACACAGAGGGCAGATTGTTGTTACTTTGACAATAGAGTGAAAAAACCACAAAAGTGACTTCCAAGTCCACGTAAGCCGTCCTCATTCATCCCAACATCATGTTTGAGGTACAAGCTTATTCAAAAGAATCACTTCTTTTACAGCAAGAGAGGGGCTGAAGTGATGTATGGGGCACTAGTTGCAAGACCAGGAGATTAAAGCTTGGGAGCTCAAGAAGGGATTTTCAGAACAGCTCGGTTTTGGCATAACTCTGCTTTTAACGCAGCAGTGATAAGACTCCCATTGTCTACAAAGTGGGAAGTGCTACTGTTTCGCTTGGTGAAAGAAGATCAGCAGCATGCAATTTAAAAATGTCCAGCAGTTTTGAAGTCCTTTGGTACCAGGAAAACATGTTTTACCACTTCTTACAGAGTTAGCATGTTGGGAAATGTGGATTTGGGAGGGCTGCCTTGCTTTAACCATGAAAGCTTAGAGCCTTACTGAAACACCTGTGATAAGAAGACAGGACCCTAAGCTGACCTTCAGCTACTGAGATCCTAAAATCCTGAGTGCCAGCAGCCCTAATGGGGGACTGTTCACACCAGTTTGTCTTCTTTTTTTCTCAGCCTACCTTAGGCTAATACCTAGTGCCCTGCTCAGAAAAAAACCTCTGAGTGGGAACAAGGTGTGACATTATGTTTTGTTCTTTACCATCTAATTGGGTAGCAACAGAGTAAATGTAAATCTTGGAAACAAATGTCCCTATCCTCTGGGTCCTTGTGGGATAAATTCCTTCCTCTGTTCTAGTTTTGCAGCCCAGCAACTTCCTGGGCTGAACCAACTCTACCCATTGCTGAGTTTCTAGAAAAACTGAGAAAGAACAGCAGAGCACTGTAAGTAGCAAGAGATTTTATGCTGTAGTCAACCTCAGGGATGGTGAAAGTCTTTCAATGACACTGTGGTAAAGAGAAGGTCATATTAAAATTGGTAGGAATAAACTTCTATTCCCAGTTCTGCATCCTATTATACAAAGGTGGGAAAGCTTGATCAGCACACGAAGATGTAATAATTGGAGGAGCTTCTGCTCCTGGAAAAGCTTCAAGCTGACTTACGGGGAGAAAAGAAAACAAAAGAAACTTACTTAAGATGTTAATTAATTTATCTAGTTTCTGTTGAAGATCAAAGACAAAATTCTGGCCCAGAAAGGCTTCAGGACAAGAAAGCTCACCAGAGCAAAAGAACTTTAAGATGGAGGCAACTCTTTTAAGCCACAAACTTGGGAGGACATAGCCCAAAAAATAAAACCACTTTGCACCTGATGAAGGTACACTTTTTGTTCACCAACACAGGCCCTGATTTAGCTTCTGCATTTGCTTTCTGGATAGCAAGCATGCATGAAGGAGAAATACATGAAGATGGCAAGGGATCACAAAGGCCCTCCAAGGGGTCCACACCAGAAGCACATGCTTCCTTTCTGAGCTCAGAAATGCTGGAGAGACTGCATCTGTTGGTACGGCACCAATGTTGAAGATCAGTTCACAATTACAATTTGGGATGTTCTGGTAGTTGCAGATGTTTCCACAGAGGTTTATTCATGCCTTCCTTCTTCACAATGGATGAACATAGCACACACTAACCCCACACCTGCAAGCAGCCCTTATAGATGCAACAGAGCTTCTTTACAGGAGCCCAGGTCCACCCATACCAGTAAATCTGAAAGAGCATGTTCTGAGCAGACTGCTCTGGATAGCATGCTCTGCAGCTTCAAAAACATAGAGGCCACTAGAGGGTAAGCCATAAGCTTGGGTCAAATGATATCCATGCCCTATTCTTGCCATGGAAGTTACTTCTGGGTACCTCAAATTCTGGAGTCAAAGGTCTGCTTTCTTCTCTGTGCTGTTTTCCCTGTGCCATTTCCAACTGCCTGATCAGCCCTTACAGTTTTTTATTTGTTTGCTTAAAATGAAATGAGCCTAAGGCTGTGCTTGGTTTCTGAATATTTCATTTGATCATGCTGTACTTCAAGTGTTAGATCCCTTCAACAACATCAGGCTTTGGCAGCTCTGCTGGAGCTCTAGCACACAGAGAAGACAGAATCACTGCCTCATGTATTTTCAAAGGAATTTCTCCTCTCCTTTCACTGAGAATTATGCACGAAGCTCAAGCAGAACCTTCTTATATTCTGCAGAGACCTTTAATTATAAGTTTCTAGGATGTATTCAGATACTATATTGTATCATCTGAAGACAAAGAGAACTTAGTGCCTCTTTGCCCTCCTGCTTATGCAATATCACTATAAGAACTGAATTTAACACTGTATGCCTGCCCTTAAAGGAATGCTCCATCTTTAACCATTAGGTGTGTGCATTCCCTGTCTCATCTATGCAAGCCTCTTGTTCTCACCCTAAACACAGCTCTGCTTAGCTTTTCTCATTAAATTAATTAGACATCCTACAGATGTGATAGGGGATCCTTTTAGCTTATCCCCAAAGAGAAGAACGTGAAGTTTACTGTATCTCATACTATATGCAGTAAGAGACAAGATTTGGCTTTGAACTATTCCTGTATGAAATCAAGAACATTCCAGAACAAGGTCACTGAACTTCTTGTTAAGGCTAAATCCTGACCCTGCTTTTCAGGGCATAAAGGAAAAAAGAAAACAGCAAATGGAGTGACCTTTGCTTTGGCAGCTTTCAGCAACAGGTTTGACTGGCAATACCACAACATCAGCTTTGCACATAAACTCTGATGGCAAGCTGAAAATCCACCTACTTCAGAGAAGGTGACTGTGGAGAAGGGCTTGGAAGCTGTACAGCACAATGGCAGCAGCAACCTGCAGGTTCAAGGGGATCAAGAGGGAACGATATGTCACTTCTTGCTACCTAAACAGCCCTCTGAACAAAAAGCATGTTATCTAGCTGGTGACTAACAAGTTGTACTCAGTGCTACTACACTAGATGTTACTGCTGTACAGTGAAGACTGGCTTTATAAAACATGTCAGTTAGAAATATGACTTTTGCTTACATAGCCAGGCTAGCATAAATCCTCACACGGGTCCAGTTGTGCTTATACAAACATTTTTATATCATTATGCCTGTGTTTCCCTGAAGTATTCAGATTACAAGTATATTTAAATTAGCTAGGCTGGTTTAGACAATAACTGGGATATTACCAAAATTATCTTGTGACAAAACTGAGAGCTAAGAACACAAAAGGAAAGATAAGCAAAGTGACATGCCAAAGGTTATTGAGTAGTTCAGTGGCAGAAGCAAGAATAAGCTTGAATTCTCAAGACTCACAACAGTGTGTGCCCATCAACATCAGTCCAATACCCAATTTTTTTTTCTTTTTTTTTTTTTTGGTCAGATCAGGTTCTGTTAGACATGGAAAGTGTAATGTTTAATAGAAATCTATTGTTTGAAGATAGTTAATGTTATGTGGGACTTCTAATCTAGTAGAGTGATACAAAATATACTGACAACATTAACACAAATGTAAGTTACACTTATCAAAATATAGCAATTGCAATATACAGTCCAATCACAATAACATAATTCCCACTACCAGTCTGTGTAATATACTGTTGTGACACCAGCCATCCCCCAGTTGCCAGGAAGGAATACATGGGCAGAAGCCAGCTCAAATCCATAGTTCTCTTTGAAGTTATTTTGCTAGTTGTCTAGTTTTTTTACTGTATGTTGTGCTGAACCACAGATTTACTCCCCCATGCTGGTTTACCAACTCAGGGAGACAGTCACACTTTTTTAAGGAACTCAGGGACAAATATTTACACTACTAATTGATTCACTCAACTGGGGATAGCTGTTTAACTAAAACAGAGGCCATCATCTGGTCCCCTCTGTGTTGGGATGAAGTCAGCTTTCTTTGCAACAGCCGTGGTCAGTCACACCCTGCGTTATACCCTGAGCTTCATAGGCACATTGGTCTTGCCCAGCTTCACTAAACATTCTCCCATTTAAGGGTTTACTGGTTAGTCACAATCATACATTGCCATGTCATTGATAAGGCTCTAATCCAGAAGTAAATAAACATTTGTCTCTGTCTTGGTCTTCAGGGATTTCCAAGTATGATATGCTGGATGAGGTGGGATTCTAACATGGTCAGAGATCAGGAATGTTTTTCTCCACTTCAAACAGCATGAGTAGTTCAGGTAGCACTTATAGACTGAGTTCTCACAATAACATCACAAAACGCATGTTCTGGATGAAGTTAATCTCAGGCTATAGGTACATTTATCCTTCTTTTAAGCCCAACAACCCGTACCTCTCTCCGCTTTAAATAGAGTTAAAGCCTACAGCAGTTACCTTCACTTAATCACTAGATCATGCACCTTGTGAGGCAGAATGAGTCAACAAATCATAGACACGGCCAGGACCAAGAAATAGGAATAGTTTTAAATGTCAAAGCAGACTTCTAATAATCTCCTAGCAGCTAAGGTGAAGAAAGCTGAAGTTCTGGGAGGAAGGATACACAATACCTGCAGCTTTCAACCAAAGTGGTAAGGAGGTCAAAAATAGAGTGGAAAATGAGCAAAGACATCAAAAACAACTTTGGGGAAGACAGATCTAGGGACAATGTAAAACAAACAGAAAAAGAAAACCTGTCTTTCTTCTTTTCCAATTTCCAATCCCAGTGAGAAACCATACTTCAGCCTTGGAGGCAGCAACAGTCACTTTGACAGCAAACAGCAGAGGGACTAATATTAAAGGACTCTAAATTAAGCCAAACTTTAGGAGCAATTTGAAGAATGGGCAGATACATTAGCACTGTTGCTGCTCACATACATTAAAGTAATCTGAGACTTTCAAATTATTTCAGTAGGCCAAAGAACTAAACTTAGGAGAGGCCAAACAGCAAGAAACTAGAAAAGACCTTAAAAAACCCACTGCAGGATGCAGGAATTGCATTAAAATCAAATGTATTGCTATCATCAATTAAAACTAATAGCACTACAGCTAGCTTTCTTTTAAAGTAAACATGAATCACATGCTAGATTCAGATTTAGTGAGTTGATTCAGACATACCCTTCTTTGCATCAAATACAGATTTATATCTGGATTTCACTTTACCTGGTGGTGTCAAACAATGAGCAAAGATCTTAGATGAGTTTAATCATCTGGAAGTCTGCCGGAGACATAGAGGTGGTTAGGAAGCAGTCACATATGTTAGAGACAAGAAGCTTTTTTGTGAGAACTTTGGTCTCAGCGTTAGTACAGATCTTATACTAAGCTATACAGTGGGGGAGAGAGCTATTCAGCATTTTCTTCTACCACTAGGATAACTACAAACTCCTTATAATACTTGTAATTGTGTGACACTTCTGAAACCATCCCATCCAATGCTATCATTGAATTTCCAGCAAAAAAAGGGAAAG
>NW_009936893.1:19467-42913 GCF_000696875.1 Nestor notabilis
CCCAGCACTCCCAGATTTCACTAAAGCTAGCAGCTGTATGTTGCTCTCTTTATAGGAGAAAAAACACTCAGCTGTTCCACATCATGCTAACCACCAACATGATCAGGTGAAGCAATCAGTAAGGGCAATGCTCTAGCTGAATTATAGCTTTTGCCAGGTTATACATTACCTGGCATTAAAGAGAGATCTGGAAAGGAGCTTAATTTTATAATACAGGTCAGCCTGAGAGGAAGTAAAAAAAAAAAGGGAATTAGGGTTTCATAAATTCTGCAACTCACAAAACTGTTTATTCCAAGGTACACATCCACAAATAAGAATTTCAGTGGAAAGTCTGATGAGCATTGTTATCTAGATAACACTAGGCAAAACGAGCTTGGCTAGAGGTACCCAATTCCTTAAGATCTCCATTTGTTTGGTTTTGAGATGAAATAACCTGAAATTAATTTTCTTTTACATTATTGAAAAAATTCATTCTGTATTCCAAGAGGAAATGCTGCTTTGGGAATGAGACTGCATCTTCCAGGCATAACGAAAGGATGAGCTGTAGCCTTTGGGAACTGAGCACACCTGCAAAAGCAGCACTGCCAGCCTCCATGTCCATCCCTGCCCTCTTTTGCTCCACAGGGAATCCTTCAGACATGTTCACAATCACATAAAATAAATGTTCTCCCTCCTGCCTTTTAATTCATTAATTTTGTTTGATTCTTTTTGTTTCATGAGGTTTATTAATTTCACTCCTGCCACTTGTCACTGGGTGAATGTCTTCCAAAAGTAAAGCATTAGCAGTGTTTCTTCAGGAAGGGGAAATTTTATCTGTTATTGCAATGATTCCTAGGCCCTACTGCTCAAAACCTAGCAGCAATATTTGTATTAACAAAACCAAAACTCAATTGGAAAGTTAGCCATTCTGTTAACAAAAATTAGAACAACATGATTTGGGCATAACTAGAACAGAACTGTAGCTAAAATCTTATCTATATAAAAAGCAGGAATATTGTAGAATTACGACATTGCCATACAAAGTTGAATTTCACACTATGTTGGCTGCTACATCCAGATTAACTATTTTCTCATTTCATGTATTTTACAGAGACTCACACTGCACATCTTAGGGGCTTTACTTGGAAATAAAAGAAACCTTTATTTCTAGTTTAATAGAAGATACTAATAAATCTAGTTATAAGAATAAAAGCTGCTAGAAATAATAGCAATTGCTAAGAGCTGGACATGACTAAAATTTTTGATCAAGAAGTAGAATTTAAATTCTTCTTCATACCTAAGCTAGACATAAATTGCAGCATGTAAAAACAACATGTAAAATTACCATGTGGAAGAAAATAAAGGAAAAATGACCATAAGACAACAGAGAGGATAAAACCAGCATCCTAGTAACATGTGACATTCACATACAGTATGCCACCTATTTTCCTTCAAGCTCTCCCAGTAATACACACAAAAATAACATCAGCAGAAACTCAAGATTAGAAACATGTCCCATTCCTGAACACAGTAATGAGCAGACATCATGGCATAAAGGTTTTTCCCTGACTTCTTTTTACAGAGCCTGCACTGAAGTGTTGTTTTCTGTGGACTGGGTAATGGACATGGCATTGCTGCATTGATCAGCATGATATCCTGCAGGTTCAGTTCCTGATGTCGATATAGAGAAGAGCCATCTCATTGCGTCTAATTTTGGGCTGCTCCTGAGTGGATGAATAATAATAAAACCTTGAGCTGTGACTCACACTTCTGAAATTCTTTTGGGCTTCCAAAACTATCTGATAGATTTAGATCTCTAACTTTCCTGGATGGCTTCAATAATAGCTTTCCAAAGATAGTGAAAGTGAAGTTCAATTCTAACACAGTCTACTTTATGTGAGAGCAAACAGTTAAAGCATTTTTTTTTGTTTGGTTGATTGTATATTTTAACTCTGTAGAGGTGTATCACACTTAAACTCATTTGCAAGGTCTGCTGTAGTGTATGTAGCTCAGACATGAGGTGTTAAAACATTAACAATAAAGAAATAATTATTACTGATGAATTAAGATTGATTTTGACTTCAGGGAAAAAAATATGACTATAATAGAAAATCTGGTTCCAAATGCTATTATATGACTATGATTTCTGAGGTCACAATGTGCCTTCCCAAAATCATTACTTTCCTCTCTCATCTGGAGAGAAAAGTAGTTGGTTTATGGTACACGATCTACAGGGTTCTACCATATGTGCTATTTCGTATTGTGAGTACTTAGCAAACCTACATGGTAACTTCATGCTCAGCAGTGAAAATATCTCTGCACATCCATGCAAAATAGCACAATTATCTTAGAAGTAAATTGTCAGGTAAAGCAGGAGAGCTGCTATTATTTTTTATGCTAGAAAAGTACTTCTCTCTACCAGTACATTTCATTTTTCAATTAAGATGGGAAATTCCTCCTTGAAAACCACTGCTGACAGTAATCGTTTTAATTAAGTATTATCCAGAATCACATAATTTCTGTGTTCAGCACCTCAAATCAATCGAGTATTTATGTATTGCATTTCTTTCACAACATTTTCACTTTCTGGGCTGATGCTTCAAAAGAATTAATACACAAGGAACACTACCCTAAGAAAAGGGACAGATAAAACTTTAAGGCCAGTCTTCAAGCTGCAGCATGGAATGAATTTGACATCCATTGTGTCAATGGAGGTCTGCATTTTATCTATATGTAGGAGAAAGATGCATGCTGTTTTAAAACTAGATCTCATTACTGATTTTATTAGGACGATTTCACAGTTCTTCAGAGAGAATGGCTCTTTTTCCAGTATTATTATTCAGTAGCTGATAGAAGGAGCTGTTATCACAAAATGTCAAATGCCAATAATGCAGAGTCTATGCCCATTGTATCTCTCATTTATTTCCACTACCGGATAGAAGTAAACAAGTTTGTTGCCCAGTCAGGACTGGGAAGTGCAGGAAATACTAAAGGTAGCTTCAGGGAAGGCAGTGGTGAGACTGGCATGATGAAAAAGGATTTTCAATGAAGTGGAGCAGGCTGAAGTGATGCTTGGAAACCATGAGAAGTATCATGTCTAATTAGTGTGGCTGTGCAAAGGATGTAATGAGGCATTTGAGAATGAAACTGAATAGCAGTTGGATAAAAGATTAATAATCAGCATGTCTGTCATCTACCAGAGGCCTGAGAGAGGGCTGCACAAGACACTCATGTTGTCATATGCATCAGAAATGTCCAGATATGGAAATACACACTGACATAAGATGGCGCAGAAATGCTTAAGTAGTCAGCTGTAGGGAGTAGTGAAGCAGCTGAAAAGTGGAAAGCTGAGAATTGGGCAGGGGCCCATAGCACTTAGAAATCCACTAGTACCTGAAACATCTGTAGTTACCACCATGACAGAGCTCAAACATGGACAGGAGCCTATGATGGCAAATTAGACCCCAAGACAACTTAGCCATTTGGGGGTTCAGCTGTATCAGCATGAAATACATAAAAAGTGCTTATATCTGCTTTTCACAGTGGAGCACACTGCTGGTGGCATAGGAATCCAGCTGCCACTTTGATGTCAGCTTACAGCATGGCTAGTATCCAGCTTTATTTCCACTGGCTTACATGCAGTCTCTTTCTTGCTCAGATGACTATTTTCATCCCAGGTGCTAGAGATAAGAAGTTGTCTAATCTCCTCCTTCTTCCCCTCCCTACTCTCATTAGTCTTTTGAGATACTATTAAAAAATAGAGGAAAAGTTCCGCTTTCACAGTTACAGTTTTAGGTTGTCTACAATCTTGTGAAGAAATAGACTTACTTATTTACATGATGACTTTTTTTAAGTTTCCAACACAGACATGAGACCTGGGAACTTAACTGTATCTCCTCAAAATGCTGTGTAATCCCATGACTCCACAAGCTGAGACTATATACACTAAACTTAGGGCTGACTGTTGGGATACAGGCATGGCTCAGGGCTCAAGTTTTCACAAACTGTCTTATAGGAATGCAGAATTAAAGAAAATTAGAGATGAACGGTGAGTTTTGCACAGAGGTAACTCAAAGAAGGAAGTGTAAATTGCTACTCTCTTAGAAATTTCAAAGTAACAAGGGTGTCATCATTCATTTACTAGCCAAAGGAAATAATCAAAAGCTGACAAAAAACATCATCCCATTGCTCTTCCAAGACTGTGAGTCAAAACAGATAGTAAGTTATTTGGTGAGGGAGGGAATACCTTTATTAATATTAAAGAAATTATACTAACTCCTCTGTCAAAATTCACCCGATGGGGAATGACCAGACCTAGCTACAGTGATTAAAAGACCTCATTCATATCTAGTGATCACACAGAGTAATAATCCCTTTGTAAAAGGCAATCAGACACTTGTTCACTCTTCTTATCTTTTCTTCACATTGGTAGTTACTAAGAAAGGATCTGTCTTTGATCATCTTTTCCTGTGCTGCCCTTTAAGTCATTTCATTAAATGGCCAGGATTTCATGGCCATTTATCATTTCCCCAAATTAATTTTATCTCCAGTCTCTGTTGAGATGTTACAAACATTCCATCAAATGCTTTTTGCTATTAGAGTAGTTATAATGCTGTGCATGAAAATGTTCGGGTTTTTTTTAAAGAAACTGCTGAAACAGTGGGTTTGGTTGGTTGGTTGGTTGGTTGGTTTTTTAAGGTCTGGAAATCTTAATTGAATTTTTCATTTTAAAAAAGAAAGAAAAATATTGATTGAATCTAGCTTTGTCTGCATCTCCAAGAAGTCTTCATTAGTGCAACTTTTCAACCTGATTATTTCTCTAGAATTACCTCCAGAGCCTGGGCTCAGCCCATCTGTTATTGTTGAGCTCTTTACTATCTCTATTTCATTTATTTGTCTACCACATCTGCTTTTCAGGCTCAAGCCTGACCTGTAGACTTTTTGAAAGAGCACAGTATTTCAATAAGTGCCACTCTATAATAGCTTTCTTCATGGGGAAGACCGACCCCTCTTGTTTCAGGGAAGCACAGCTGTTCATAAAGGAAATTTACTCCTTCATCAGTGGAGGGCTGAAGTTCAGTGGCTTAGTTTCCCTTCAGCATTCATATTTACCTGGGAGATGGTATTACTGCCATTCTGATGATGAGGGTGGATTTCAATATTTAGCAGTGATATGTTTTGTCTGGTTTGTTTGGTTGGTTTTTGTTTTCTCCACACAGAAGCAACTCTGCAGTTCTTCAGTGGCACAAGGGGAGTGCCATTGGTCCTTCCCCATCCTAAACCAAGACTGCTTCCCTTGCAACTTTAGCACATTTTCCAAGAGGTACAACAAATTTAACACAAAACTTTGAACAGAGATTTCATACCTTTTTCAACCAAGCCATGTCCTCATCCAGCAGGGTCAATTTATTCTACTTTTACAGTGATGGTATGGAATTGAAGAGACACTAAGCATTCACTAGTTGTGCCGTAGTTCTTGGGTATGTAACAAAAGACATATGTGACCAGATTTTCACAGTGCTTTTCAGGCAGCTAATTCCCTTGCACGTGGATTTGCAATGCTGTTAAGGTGTTAGTAATTAGGGTAACATCAGAGGCCTAATTGAGGATCTCTAAATGTTAATGCCAGGGCTGCTAGACTGTGACTGGTTTCAGCTAAGAGCCTTAGAAGGTCTTTTTCCTAAGCACCTTCCTGAGTCTAGGAAGAAACGTATCCTGGGCTGTCTACTTTGCAGCTGAAGCTCCTGCAAGTGAGAGGTATTTCTCATCTCTCCAGATCAAGCACTTTCTGTGTAGTTTGGACAGGATGGGTGAAGATGTCTTGGTTTGAGTTTGGAGATCATGACAGCCGATTCATGTTCCCAATGGGGTAAAATCACATGTGTTGCTGTTAACACGCAGTACTGGGACCTCACAATTAGCCCTGCCACTAGAAGCCCTCTTCGGGGAGCTTTTGCCAGAGAGGAACCCCTACATCCATCATATTTAATGTGAACTGACCCTGTTGAAAAGTGAGGCTGTCAGGTTTCTCAGGTTCAGTCTCAGCACTGTGCAAGCCAGAACACTACATTCTAGTCATCTAATTAGATACTTTCATCAAATACAACCACAATTTGTAAATGTAATTGCATTGCTTTGATTTTTACTTTTTTAATAGTAATTCACGTAAGTGACTCCTATCCAATTGACAGGTGTATAGAGGTCATGCTTTATTCAATTCAGGCTGTTCAGTTCAATCAGCATTCAATTGTCTTCAGTGAAATCTTCCAGTAGGCTGGCCAGGAGATGTGAGATGAAACTGTGATATTAAATGCCAGTCTTCTTGAAAGAGGTCTGAAACGCCTGACTAGCAAGACAGAAGGCAGCAGAGAGCTGAAGAATCAAAACTCGTAACAGTCCTTCTTAAATCCACAGTGATGTAGCTACCAAGCATCTTAGTAAAACAATAAATGTTATTTTACATGGATACAAAAATACAAGGGATCCAAGGAAATGTTTTTCCCAGCTGAGTGGGCATTTCCCAGGACTTGTTGGTTTTATTACCTCATCTGTACCTTTAGCTGTCAGCAAAGTAGTGCTGAAAGCTCCCCATTTAAAGCAGGTCATAGCAAGCAGAAATTTACTGTCTAGCCAAAGCTTGTATAAATTTACTGTGGCCAAAAGCTCAATAAAAGCTTATAAAAGTGGTACCTGTGGCTTCCAAATCAAGCCCGTTTTCTCTAATTAGCCTCTTTTTTCACAATTTTTCCTTTTTCCTCCACTCTTAAAAAAGTAAAAAAAAAAAAAAAGAAAAGTAACAGTAATACTGTGAAAGCCATAAAATCCATGTGTCCATGTGCTTATACTGAGCAGAGACCTGATATGTTAAAATTTTGCTGGAAGAGAAGTACAAACTTCTAGCTCAACTGCAAAGTGGACAAGGGAAACCAAGCCTTCTGGGGTTGACTTGGGTGTGATTGTGAGAAACCTTATGCGTTTACCTGGCATTAATTTCCATCTGGTTATATTCCAAAAGAGTCTGTTCTCTCCTTGGAAGTTAATTCCCAGCATAAGTATTCATTGTTTACAAGCCAGTTTCTGTTACCTCCTCTAACTAATAGAGCAAAACCTCATTTCATCTTTTCATCTGATAGAAGTCTTACTGAAAGCAATCAGCACAGAACTAGTATATGGCAGATGCTGTCCTTGTCATTAGATTATCATTGTAAAGAGCAGGGACAGGCAATTTGTTTGTTAATGTTAAGCCACTGCAAATAAAAGACTTCTAGAACTCATCTGTAACAGAGGAGCTCTGAGCTAATCATTTTAATAAGTAGCTTAAGAGGAGTGAATAGCTCTAGTAATTAGAAATGGATTACGGAGCAAAGAACATGCTGCTTGTGTGCCCTGTGCTGGGCTCAGTGTGATACCTTGACTCTCAACAAGCCCAGTTCATCTAGCCTAGCTTTAAACTTTCACTACAGCACAGGGAGAGCTGTGTACAGAGAATGCAAGATGAAAATCTTCATTTTATTTTGGTGCTTCAGTTGGACTCATCTGGTCCCAAGAGCATCTCAGTTCTCCCATTCTGACAAAGGATACCTGCTGCAACTTCCTTTGGAAGCACGAAGAATAAGTTGGGTAGAAATCCACAGCCTGTGCCGAGCAGTAGAACTATCCCCTCCTTTATTTTTGGCAACTTAACATGTCGAAACAATTCTCCTGGAAGACAGCAATATCTAGGAATCAGAAAGCTAGTGGGTGAGGTAAGTAATACTCTCTCCTGAGAGGTGAACATCCAAAGCCAAGGACTTTGTAGTTCCTAAATTGGCAGTCCCATTTTCATATCCAAATTAAAGGGCCTAATAATAAGTGTTTCAGATCTAAACAGTGGCCTGGGTGCTGCACTGGGAATTAATCCTGTATTTCTTTTACCTGGGCAAGAGGCATAGTTTTCTGGAGACAGTAGACCAGTGCCTTAGACAGATCCTCCTCCTAGGTAAAGATTTGTTAGGGAAAGTTTCCCTTTGTCCTCTTGGCTGTCAGATGTGTATATGGTGAAATGAAAAACTGCTTTGCATTGGACATGCACTGTTGTTTGCCTCAAAAGAAGGGTGAACGTGGCTCATGGCACTCATGGGACATATTTGCACATCTTTTCTCAGCAGCAGCTCTGCTGTCTGGAAAGGTTATGGTCTTTCACCTACCCTCTTGCTCCCTATTGGGGCAGCCACTGCTGCTTGCTGCTGTGGATTACCCACCTCCAGATCTGCCAGCTGAGCCACACGCTCCCTGGCCTGTCTCAAACAAAGCCAATACTGTAGTTAAGCACAGCTTGAAAAGCCATGATTTACTGACCATATTTCTCTTGGCTGAAGCAGGGCAGAGGATACAGTGATGTCCAGGAGGGAGAAGGCATTGAATAGGATAGGACTGTGATCTCTGTGTACAGTATTTGCAGCCCAATGAGGCTACCTGAACACACACTCTTCCAACTCACACGCGTTTATCTCTACAAAGCAGTGGAAAATCACTGTGATTCCAAATAGTCCCATACCCTGACTTAATTGCAAGAGGGGAAAAATAAGTCCAATCACCAGGACAGGTAGCTGAATCACAACTTACAGCCTGCAGGGATGAGCATGGATAACCAAGGAGGCTCTTTCTGCTCCTAATACACATTGATCTACACAGTGCATGCTGAAAACCTTCAGGCTTTTATTCTGTACCACAAAACAGTGCAATCATTTAGGTTGTACCAGATATTTACCCCCTCCTTGTCTCTCCTCAGAGTCATGAATAGTCTTATGAATGCAAAGAAAATACCTGTGAAAACAAAATGTCTCACAATCAGTGAAACCCAAAGTGAACTTAATAGAGCAGGCCTGGAAAATCTTTAGTAACCAGTAGTCCATATAGGTATCATACAGAGGCAACATGAATATAATACAACATTTTGAGTTGGCTTGTTTCTTTTATCAAAGAAAGTTATTATCAAATTACTTGGAAATGTTTACACTGAAGATGAATTTTCTATTTATTCGTTGTTTGCAAAATATGGTCATATTTTCTCTTCATGTAGAGAATCTGATTTGCACCTGCATACAAAGCTAACGATGCTGACCAAAAATAATTCAGTGAAGCTGTTTACAGGAAAATAAACAATCAAAATAGCTGGAAAAATTCAGGGCTATTAAGCAACAGAAATGATTGATTAGCTAGGATTTAAGTAGTTGTTAAGCCTAATTTAAATACAGGAAGAATATCACATTTCATCAGCTTCCATCTTCAGATTTAAGAGCTTCTCAAGTCATCATTTATACTTGAAGTGTCACTGGCACATATATTAGAGCTGACAAAATCAATTTACTGCAACAAGGTATTCAAGTTCATCTCCTTATTTTCCCCAATCATGTTAATTTTCCTTCAGCATTCTTTGTTTATAAAAAAGAAACAAACAAGCACTTTGTGTTCATTAGTCTGAAGTTCTTCTATAATCATTTATGTGCACTTGTGAGCATTGCTGGCATTCAGTCCAACTGCACTTTAAAATCCCCAACATATCTCATCCTCTGGACACTGCTCCTCTGTATCTCACTAAAAAGATCCCGTAAAACAACCTGTCTTCCATAAACACATTTCTTAATAGGAAGCTCAGAGTATTCTGAAATATGCAGCCATCCAAAGTTTAAATAATAACTAAAATTTCAAAAATAAATGTGAGCTTTCTCTGAGGCTCCCAGGCATTACTGTTGAAGGAAAGTCGTACATCCTTTCCCACCCTCCCTTAGCCATGGGTAGAAACCCTAGGGAAGATGACCCACGTATTTTCCAGCATTCTTATTTTAATCCTGATCTTTTCCCTAAGAAAAGAGGATCTTCCTCCTCTTGTGTCTGCTAAAGAGAGACAGCAGGCTTTACCTTATGACTTAACTTTGGTATCTGACAATGCGAGTGCTCCAAAGAAAGCTTAACAGCTGTCTTTTCCCTCTTCTTTTGGCCCAGGGTTTCTTGAAACCAGTGTCCTAAAGGCATCTGCCACCTCCTTCAAATGTGTCTGAAATTGGCCAGTTCAGACAGATGTTCCTGCAGATATACAGGAAGGATTCAGGCATAGAAAGCAATTTCATACCAGCCTTACATCCTCAACAGACAGGCTAAAAGAAAAAAGAAAGTCTTTTTTTCAGAGTCCTTCTCTTTAGGGAAATATTATTTTCCCCACACACAGGCATATCCTACGATCCTCATGCAGCCATTTACTCTTCAGAGAGCCTGTCAGAGAGGTCAGACCAGTCCATTCCAGCCGACCTCCTAAGAAAAGCAAAGAAACCTTTAAAATAGTGTCAATTCATCATCAAGTCTCCCCGACCCCCCCTGCACTAGAACAACCACAGTATCTTACAACACCTGAAATGGTGGACTGTGTCCTTTACTGTTGTTAAATAACTGCCCTCTGTTGATTTTAACTTGCTGTGCTCTGTTTCAGACTAGTCATATTTTCAGTGCTCTTCAAAACATTCGTTCCTGTCTCAAGAGTTTGCCCCTTCCCCTTACTTCTTGAGCCTTGACAGGACCTCAATCACACATTTAGTCTGATGGCAGCGTACAGGTATGTGAAGGTTCCATGCTGCACAGTTCCATGCTGATGGGCTGCTTTGGCCTTCTGGATGATTCCCAAGCAAGTGAGAGAACACAAAGGGAACAGTTTTCTTGCAAAAATGGTGCTAGTAAAGGCTACTACATTTCATTCACAAGGGGGAAAAAAAACCAACCTAAACCAAATTGACCAAAAAAACCCACCAAAAAAAGGATCTTCCTCCCCCCCCCCCCTTTTTTTTTAAAGCCAATTCCCTGCTCCTCCCTCCCTCATTTTTTCAGGGCTTTTCCTGCTGTCTCAGAAACTGAAGCTCATTATGTTCAGTAGATCTATCTACATGCGTAAAGATAAGCACCAACAGAGCCGCTCATAAAATCAGCACCCTGAAGAGATGAGATCATTTCACACGTGGCGTTTGTTTCCTGTTATACTGGGGAATTTACAGTGGCTGATGGCCACTATAAATACTGAGCTGACAAGAGGCATTCCTCATATTTTACCACAATAGCCACTGCCACATTTTTGACCTAAGAGTGATCTGTTGTAATTGACTTGGGTGGGTTTTCATTCCTAATTAACTGTTGTTATGATGGAATGATGCAATCTTTGTTCACAAACTGGAGCTGAAAAATTAAATTCATAACAGTTCTGCCGAAAAAAAAACCCAAGCTCCATAACATACACTTTTTCAATCAGTCCTAGCAACTAAGTCTGGGCATAATCTTTCCTTATCTAGAATGAATGATATTATGGAAGATCTTTTTCCTTTAGTTTCAAACAGATAAGCTGAGCTGAGCTAAGACAGTGGTAAGCTTTCTTCAAATCACACCCTCCATGTTATTATTTGTTTTTCCCCTTTTATGCAGATACCCAGGTGAGGAGAAAATAGTTGTCTTCGTCTGAAATACAAATAGAGTTGCAAGGAAGAAGTAGTAACATTAACAAACTATTCAAGCCATGAATAGTAAGCAGCATAAATGATGCTTCCCTGTTGGCAAAATAATGTTTCTGATCTTGGTTTTCGAAATGTGGCATCCTAGTGGAGGAGGCACTTAGTAAGTAAATGCGGACACACTTGTTCTGTTTTGGACCTTAATTAAATAAGAAGAAACCATTTCATCTCCAACGAGTGGCTGTCCCTCCCTCTCTTGTGGTCTTCCTTATTTCCTTTTGCCCCTCCAATTCCTTAATAACATGGCTGTGCTAGTGTTAACAATATTCCCAGCATGTATAATGGAAATACTGAGGAGATCTATACACTGTTATTAACATTAATTGGCAACATTGCCCCTGATGGACAAGCTATTATCTTTTTAAACTTTAGTTGTCTCAGTTTGAATACTTATCCCACTCTATTGTTTTCTCCCACAGATGGTGATTTATTTGATAATACGGTTTCAAACACAATTTCTTCCTAAATTATCCTATCCATTCCATTATTTCTTTTCTATTATCCTGAAACTCCAAGTAAACTAAGTAAAAAAATTAGGTGCCAAATTCACTGTAAGTTTAGAATCTCTGACTGACATTTCTAAACCTCTTTGATGAAATTCTGTGATGTCCTTCTGTCTTTCCCATTAACTTGGAGTTGTATAGTGGTGTAAAAAAAATCTGGTCAGTATTTATCTTCCAGATGTCATGTAAATACAAGTATCTGTATTTCATCTATATGATTTTTATTTTTTTTCAGCAGCAATGTATTTTTTTTTTTTTTTTTTTTTTTAAATTTGATAAAGGTCAGGCTTGCTTCCTTTCCATGCCACAAAGGCACAATCTGTATATGCAGTGAGTGTCATGATAAAACAAAAAATAAAATAGTCTGGAACAGGTACTAGTCAAAGATCCTCCTGGGGAAAGCAGTTATGTTTATATTATCAGGACAGTCAGGTCTCTAATGCTGTGATACTGTCGTAGCAATTCAAAGCTAAGCCACTTTATAAATATTAAATTCCTAAGGAAATGGAAATTCACGGTATACTAGTTTTGGAACATTACTTCCACCTGTCACTTTGATCCTGAACGTACAGTCTCTGAATGGCAAAGGACGTTTCCAATATGAAGATGCAAGTGTCCGGATTTTCTTTGTAGCTCTGTATAAGATCAATTTTTGTTGCTCTGGTTGTCTTCTGTAAGATATGTAAAACACTTTCCTCTCAGAAACATCTTCTGCTCACAGGAAGAGATCTGTGGCCCTGTTCTGTTATTACATATCATAATTAACATCTAGCATGCAAGTGCTAGCAAAAATAAGCAAGAAACATTTTCTTACTGTCCAAGGAACATCTGTTTGAAGCCAGCACTCTCTGTTGGCCAAAGCTCATTATCTGAGAAAGCCAAAACGCAAATCCATTTTGTCTGGCTAGCATAATAGCAAGAAGGCTAGAGCGTGTGTCTTGCAAGACCACACCCTTGGTCCTGTTCGTTAGGCTTTGCTCAAGACTAGCCATTACACAACAGGCATAAAAATTGGCATATAGGTAGTTTGAGAGCTTTACAAAAAAACCTACAGCACCATTCCAGAAACAGAAAAAGGAGCAGTCCTATGGAAATGTCTTTTCAGTCTTCATATGCATAAATTTATTCATAAAGGGACTTCTGACTTCACTGACCAGTGCATGAGCACCTACCTGCAGGCCAGCTCTTAAAAGCCGCTTAGCACATGTGCATTTCAATAACAGAACACCTGGGTGTAGATGGCTTCCTCCTGTCCCTATATTCACCCTGAAGGACTGAGTCTATTTAGCTGTGTTGTGCTGGGTGAAACTGTTTGTTGGTGTATTAAAAGCTGTTAAAAAATGCTTTACCATTTCTTCTTCTAGGGGGTGAGAGCCCTTCTCATCTTGCAGATGACATCTTACAGAGAGCCAAAAAGAGATCTGTGTGTTCAACATCTTGTAATAACTTGAAATCTTTGCTTCAAACTCACAGTTTTCTCAAGAGCAGGGTCATTGTACTGAAAGAGAAGAGAGCAAAGCTCCAAGCTATCAGGCAGAGTACAAGCAGATTAGGAAGAAATTAAATTCATCAATACGGTGCCTTCTTGGTCAAAAGTTCACTAAGAGAGAATGGAGCTGTACGATGCACCCATCTCCTTTTAATTGGCTTGGAGCTGGTTTCTACCACGCTCAAGCAGATGTGGTGTCAATAGAAGTCATGCAAAGGCAGAAACTTTTAATTATTTTAAAACAGCTTGCTTCATCTTGAGGAGCTGTGGTTAGGACTTGTCAGGGAGAGAGATTTAAAAAAGAGAAAAAGAGAGAATGGGCTAATATATTTGCTGGAATAAATCTCTGAATTTGCTTCCAAAATGTGTGTGTACAGTGTTTATTAATGCAAAAGGTTAGTTGTTCAGCAGCACATAAGAAATAAAAATGCTGTAAACATTTTTGTAACTATGAGGTTTTGTGGCAGAAGCATTATGGATTAAATGGGATTTATTTACATGCTTTTCTTAACTCAAAAAATTGCATCTGTCTAGAGAGAGAAGAAAAGAGGCACCATACAACTTATCACAAACCATGAAACAGCTAGCTGTATGGTGGATATTTGAAGCGTTAGTTATAACGCAGAAGTCAAACTGGAATACCTTCACATATATATGACTATCTTTAGTTCTTGAGCAGTCATAATCTCTCCCAGAAAACTGATGAACAAACAAACAGCAGCTAAGACAGTTAAACCTGTTTCTCACCATGAGTAGGGGCTGCGATGGATAACATTGCTTAGTATCATTTTCAGTACACTGAATCTTCCAAAAAGCATCATCATTTTGGGAAAGCAGAGAGGGACATGCACTTTTGCTCAGATGCAATTGCTGTTCTCTGACCCTTTGCTCCCCACCTGAAAAGGGCTGAGCATGGCTAGCAACTTACGGCAGTTAGTTACTGTTATTTAGGGCAAAGAGGTATTGGCAGGATGAGTCCTGGGTGGCAGGGAGAGTCCAGGAGACAGAAAGGGACTCTGTGGTTCTTTTTGTGACCAGAAAGTTACAAAAAGTCGCTAGTTAGAAAGGAAACCCTCTGCAGCACCCTATACATGGCGGAAATATTTGTATAAACCTTGCCTATTGAATTTTAAAATTCTGTAGCTCCATGTCTAACAAACCCTAAATTCTGAGAATAAAAGCCCTATGATGTGTCTGGTACCTACTCCTTTAAAGTCACAGTGCAGTAAATCAAATCTTAGAGATGATTCCGCCATAAGACTGAACACAGCTCATCATATAATCATGAGCATCTTTAGGTCTTAGCATGAACCAAAATGTGCCACAAGTGCATGATTAAAAAACAGCTTCCAATCTACCATCCTATTAAAAGTGCTTCCTATCACTGATTTGACATTTCTCTCAAATATTTTACCAACCCAATTGTGAAATTAAACCGTAACTGATTCCCTCTAGTAAAACCCAGCTCCAAGTCCTACATTGTTCTAGTGCCTATAACCAACAGGCTATAAAAAGTGCTAACTGTTGGCATAACTCAATTCCCACTGGTGTTAACAGAGAACTTTACCATTGTGTCCAAAAAGAGATCAATAAACTAGTATAGTAAGCTTTGACAAATCCCATCTTAGCTTTGTTTGCAGTCTTACAAAGCAAGAGAGAGATCAGAGGAAATATTTATTGCTAATCAAATATTGATTTATTACAATACAAATTCTGGTCTGTTATAACTATTTGCCTACTGTGTTTTTTCAGAGCTCTTCTTGGTACCTGTGCCTGCTGGGATTTAGTTTAGCACATCGAAGTGTTTGTCAGCATCAGTATTTCTTCATAGCGTTAACAGGATTAGTTCAACACAATTCAGTACACGTGTGTAGAGCTGCTGAAAATCATCCTAGCAAAACATTTCTTACCAAAAAAAAAGGCAAATTTGTGCAGGAAGGGGGAATAAGAGATTAGGAAAAATTCCCTAGTAGCTAGAACTTAACTAATTTGACATAATTAATGAACACTTGCTGTAAAGTCTGTAGATTTTTTCTTATGACAAATATCCTCTTTTCAAAGTTACCTGTAATATTTTGGGGTTTGGTAGCATGATGTAGACCTGTACCCCACAGCCAAGTCTCAATCCTGGAAACGTCCCCACACAGACACTTTTAGGCAACATGGACAGTCCTTCTGCAGTCTGTGGACTATCCAGATTGTGTAGAAGGTGCTCTCTCCTCCCTATGGGCTCACCATCCTGGCACCATATGAAGTTGCCAGCTGTGCTGATGCACCCAGATGGTTCTTAGATCTGGAGATACACCCAGCAATTTCCAAGTCCAGGCTTGTAGCTCACACATCTGGTTGGAGCACAAGTGTCCTTTTGAAGATGAACCTGATGGCATACTTGAAACTGGGCCAAGAGTACCCCTCGCCTGATGTGTCAAGTCCTAGTATGCCCTTAAATGCTTGCAGAATTAGGGTGCTGCTTGCTACAAAACATAACTATCCTGAAAGCTTAACTGCTTCATACTATAAATAACTGATTTCCTTTTCCCTTTGTGATTGGTTTTGCATTTCCTTAAGCTTCTCAGTTTAAAATAAACACAGATTAAAACAATGTGTTTGAAGGTGCCAAACTGTACATAAAGGAAAGGCACGTGCAATAGCACAAGCTATTCCTGAAAGTCTGACAGACTCACGCAATGCTTTTCTTAGTTTAATAATAAATAATCATAACATTCAAAGCACACGGGTTGCATTAACAAGCACAGGATGACATGGAAAAATGCTCAGGTTTTTTGCTGTTACACAAACTATTTGCCAGAACCGACAGCTAGAAGGAGGATGGAGATGCATCCTCTTGGATCATGTGGGTCTTTCATCTAATTCCTAACTACTGCAGGTGCCCCTATTTTTCTGCTCTCCTGTTTTGACCCATTTTAGTTGACATGGATTCAGATCACTGTCAGGCAGACATAGTGAGAGAAGTCCGGTGATTGGAGCCAAGTGAGGACTTTCTAACCCAGAAAATAACACAGTACCTTGACCAAAGTGCAGCTGAGACCAAGAGTCTGAGCAAGAAGGATGGCCCAAAGGTAGTCCAATGGTGAGGCACATTTGAAGACCATCAAGCAAGGAACAGGGCAAATACGCAGAAACAAGTCTAGATGAAAAGAAACCATGGAGAATACAATATAACCAAGTTCAAAATAACAAGCAGGTAAGACAGTCATGAGAGAGAACAAGTCTTCAGCAGCAAAAGGCAAGAATGAAGAGGGATCAACAGAAATGCAGCTGCAACCAAGTAGCGGATTGAAAAGCCAAGAGAAATTGTGCTTGACTCCTGACAAGGGAAATTGTGTCAGACTACCAAAGGACAAGAAAGAGAGTATTTTAGGCTCCCAGATTCTTTGTTTTCTCAAGTCTTGGAGTTTTGTAGATCAGAGTATAAGTGGACAGCTTCTGGCCACTTTGGACAGAATGTCTGTTATTCATGATGGCAAAGGAATTGACCCATAAGGGCCGGGCTGTGTCATTCTGGTTAAATTTCAATCCACAGAATTATGTTGTTGTTCCTTTGAGTTTTCACTGTAGGCAAACACACTACCATGCACTTTTATTCTGATCCCACATCTTCTCACAGCCTTTCTGGTCTGAAAGAGCTTGACAGGACCCATTAGCTGCTGCTCCTAACTCATCTGCTTTTCCTTCTCCTGGCTTTTCTTCCGGCTCTGGAAATCAATGATGCCATTTTCTTTCACTCCACACATATGCCTTTGCATTTTGTTGGGCAGAAAACCGTGCTGGCATTCACACTGAGTTTGTTTTATTCAGCTGTTTTCCAGCCCCATATGTACAAAAGCTGATTTTATCTCTCACCTCTCATTCCGATGCTTATATATGCCTCTGCTTCTCTGAGCTGTGCTTCCTTTATGACCTGCTGTTCAGTTGGAAAGTTGGCAGGTGTTTGCTGTGTTCATATGAGGAATGTGTCTCTTATCTTCAGCAAAACTGCCCTGGAGATTTTTGTTTAGATAGCTACTTTTGCATGGTTTTATCTATCATTTGGGTTTAGTCAGGAAATACAGATTATAGCAACGGTGTACACTGCATAATAGTATAGTTAAAACAATACTGTAGGTGTGTGGAATACCTATGAACTTGTCTCGTTCCCATGATAGCAAAGGGAGGATTTTCACTAGTGCTGGACTGCCTTCTGGATCTGGATTTCTCAGCCAGTTAGAGGAGCTAAGGGGCAATGAAGGGTACTTGGCTCAAAAAACAGAGCCTCTCAGAGAGGAAGGGGAACACTTTGGAGAGGGTGTGAGGGAGGCAGGATATTTTTGCCTCAGAAATAAATGCTCAGAGTGATATCATACTCTGACATTGTGACAGCTGCAGCTGGAAAACATTCTGTTGCTTTTTAAATGTGAAAGTCATTGTACAGTTATATTTCATAATCATGTACACCTTACATTTTTAACATTGCCAGGAAGACTGTTTAAATATCTTAGTGCAGAGGGAGTGTTTGCAATAATCCTGTGTCCTGAAGAGACACAGCCCACAGAGCTGACGATGGTCTTTGCTGCCAATTCTCCTTTTAGCAAATAAATTCTCATCTGTGGGGGGCGGGGGTTGTGCTGGAGAAATTTCAGAGAGGGATAAGAAGACATATCTCAACCAGAGTTACAGCTAAATAAAATTTGGTATAAACTCAGTCTGTCTAACTTAACAAATACCAGCTCCTCAGTTTTGTTAACTAGTTTGTCACAGTTATCAGTCACACATATACATGTATACATACATGGTGCTTTGTATATTTTTTTACCTTTTTAATTACTGGGATCAGAAATATTACATTAAAATCCAGATTCTGCAGTCAGTGCTTTTTACAGTGATGTTTCCCTCTACTGATTTCGTACGGTTAATGTGCAGTTTTACCTTCCATGTGTTTATGAAAGAATGTATCTGCACTATTGTAATTTAGATTTAGAAAAGGCTTTGAATATAAAGTTGACCAGACAACAAGCTTGTTTGTATTTCATGGTAGCTCTGAAAGTTTTGATCTGTAGTGTGAAGCATAACCAAACCCCACCGGACACTTTTTGCAAAAACCGAATCCCATAGTTTTGAGTTCACCACCACCCTGAACAAAATTTACGCTTTTCCTGCATGAAGCCTTATGGCTACAGCATTCATCTAAGCTTCACATAGTCTCTTTTTTATTTCTTAATCTGAATCAAAGCAGTTTTTCACCCTGGATGACTACATCCCAGAGGGCAAGGGCCTAAACCTGCAAATATTTATTTATTTACCTACATCCAAAGCTAGCGAGCCACAAGTTTAAGAAAACAGAAAGATGTGGAAACATCACTAAAAGCAATATACAGCTCAGAAAGGTTATAGTGTGACCTGACATCATATTCTGTCTGCAATCAACTCAATCAGGAATGTTCCTACTATTCCCTGTATGGTTTAGCTGAAGGCACCTCCTCTAAACACCAAGGATGGTTATTGAGTTGCAGACCATGAAATAACTTCAATGATATAATGCAGGCACCAGCTTCTCAGCTCCACTAAACCAGCATAGCTCCGTGCATTTATACTAATTAAGTATCCAACACAAGATGTTCACCTGTTTCTATTGTTTACTAAGCCAGAGGATGAAATGCAGATCTTGAGGATGAGGTATGCCCCTTATATTAAGTATGAGTAGTCCACAATGCTTGCTTTTATCCCTTCTGAATTCATTTCATGGCATATTTGTAGTGTCCATTCTGGACATCATCCAACTTTGACAAATTTCCCTGACCATGGCTCTCAGCTGTGTTCAGCATTTCAGTCAGAAGCAGCTATGCTCTAAAAGCTGCCAAAGTTTGTTAGGGAAAAGAATCCACATTCTGCCTAAAAATAATTTATACAGAAGGAAAATACAGCTCAGAGCTTTCATCATTTGTTCATGTTGTACAGACAGGAGTCCTTAGCATGCTGTAGCAGAGCTTAGAGGAACACAGTTTTACAAAGAGTAATTTAGAAAGAAAATGGATAAAATCCCCTCATAGTTCACTGTTAGAGAATAATCATACAGCATCTGCCTTCATGTCTATAGCTGCATCACAATGAAGGACACAATCAGTCTCTCAAGCATACATTGCTGGCATGGCTTATAATCTCCTGCCTCTCAAGCTGATCCTTCAGCCTCAGTTAAGTAGTTTTCAATTGACATTTTCCGTTCTTTTTCAACACTGTAAGAGTTTTTGATGACATTGGCTGTTATATGACTTCCAAAATCCAGATCTTGTTTAATATGAGGACAATCTGATGTTGATATATTTTCTTTTGCACTTGTCCTTAAATTGTACAGGTTTTTTAAAATTACTTAGACCCCCTTAATGGAGATGGATTTCTCTGGAGTTTCAGTCTGCCTCTGTAAGTTTAGAAAGCATGGGCCAGGAGGAAGAGGAAGATATAGCATTACTGAATATCTACCATTTCTGAAATTCACCCTCTCATTTACTTACATAGAGGTGAAGTGATATTGTCAAAATATTTTCCAAATCTCACTGATTCAAAACTTTGCACTTTAATCTCATTTTTAACAGGCTCTTCTGTCTGTGAAGAACCAGTAACCTTTCTTCCCAATTTAACCCTCATTTTACCTCAGAAATTTATTTATTAAATCTATCTGGTTTCTTTTAAATGTCACCTGTTATGAGGAAGGTTCTTAACCTGATACAGTTCAGCTGGATCATTATAGCTATCCCACCTGCTCTTGGTAATATTGCAAGTCTGGAATTGGTAGTAAGTCTTTACAGACTTTTCCCAAATATTTGCTTCTGTTGTGATCTGTTACAAAGCTCCCTGGCAGCTTTCAAGCAGCCTTGATTTATATGTTGGGTCACAAAAAACAAAAGGCAGAGTTTCTACAGGAACATCCTTCAGCTCCTAAATGTGACAAAGCCTAGGCTGAAGGATGCAGAAGGGAATGTCTCCCTACCATCTGTGCAAAACTGATTTTGTCAAAGACAGCAGACCCAATCATCTGTTCATGTTCCTCTGTTTGCATGCACCACAGAGTGCGTAGCTGTGAATGGCCACAGGATCTGGGATGTGACTACAGCTACAGGTATGTATACATGTATCTGTCAAAAGCCACCCCACTCCTCTTTAAGTTCATAATAGCACTGAAAGAAAAATATACAAGGGATATTGCAAGGCTGTAGCTCCTCCGTTCCTCATGCCCATGCCTACTGCTCACAACCGCAGAGTCTTGCACTCTCAACAAGTAAAGGTGGTGGTAGCAGCAAGGGTTATAGCTGGTGCTCAGGAATGGCAAGTGTGGCCTGAAGCTTGCATGCTGCACTCCTCTGAAAGGCTGCAGCATTAAAAGCCCCTGCTCATGGCATTTGCTGCAATCTGAAATGCTCCCTCCCACATGCTTCTGTAAGGTCACTATCAACAGAGAGTAAGAATCACTTCTTTAGCCAGGAATGATTCCCTCCCAGTGTTCTAGCTGGCTTGGTAGTAAGCTTGAGTGCTGGATCTTGATTCATATCTGCAATTTTAAGGCTGCTGTCTACTTCTTTGCTAGTCGTTGGTACTTGGCAATTGTCTTTGTGTAATATCACCAACATCTGTCTGGTTGGTATTGCGGAATAAGGTAAAGCATGGTCAATAAATCTTCAAAGTCCTTTTTCTATTGGTCATTACAAAAATATTTAAAGTGTTGACAAGCAGGAATCAAAAGACTGATCCAGAATGGTGTGGCAACCATAGGTATATGTTTAAATGTCCTCCTGAAACTGGGCCTAAATATTTGCAGATTGAATCTGAGCTGATTAGTATCAATAGCCATGTTAAATTTCTTCTGAGTCCATAATAAGCTCCTCCTTAATAGTGTGGCAAGGGACTAGCATATGCTCACTCCTTATTCAAACATTTATGAAATTATTTTGATTCCAGAACTAATTAACCGGACTGTATCTTAATCATTCCTACTAGTATCATACAGACATAAGCCAACTATCATATGATTCCCTACCAGCCTGATACATTTCAATTTCAACATAACTTAATAATTACAGTACCAATTAGTTTAAAATGTAAGTAGGAAAAAACATTGGATGGAGACATCTTAATTTAAATATAATCCATTAAGTAAAAACTGCTATTCTAATTAGTGATAATGTAGTACTATTAGGAAATAAAATTTGATTGGTACATTGGAATTTAAACTTAATTAGCAATTGCTATTCTAATTAGTAAATGAAATAGGTTTCATGTAGTGTTTTGTATGAGAGAAGTGCATGTACAGTAGAGATGATAGCGAGGAGAGAGTCACAAGGACTGCTGAGGTGAGTAGTGTGAAGCAGAGGAGTTCAGCTGAAGTCAAGACCAACCTGAACCAGCACTGACCTTAGAGCAAGAGAGGTTCAATCTTGTTGAAAATCTTGATGTGAAGGACAATTCGCTATCACCTTCAGGTGATCTCTTCCTGTGGTTAATTACTGAGAGTGCCCAGATGGAGTGTTTCTCTTTGACATCAACAATTTGCTGTTTCCAGATCTGGACCAGTAAATTTTGATAACCTAGGGAAAATAATTGTGAAAGTCAGCTGCTTTGGAAAGCTCAGCATTTTGAATTAAGAAGATGTAAAGCTGCCCTAGACACAAAAGGCACAAAAACAACTATAGGTCTGCACTCTTATGAAGGGGAGAAAATTGGAGGAAGGAGCTTGAGACCAAGCTCTAAAAAGATATTAAAATATTTCTTTCAACAGGAGAAGGAAGGGGAAAAAAAACATTGGCTATTCTTTTTGCTGAACTAACCAGCTAATTCCAGCATCTCTTTCATAGAAAAGAGTTCATCTAAA
The DNA here is from genome assembly GCF_000696875.1 of Nestor notabilis. NCBI lineage: Eukaryota > Metazoa > Chordata > Aves > Psittaciformes > Psittacidae > Nestor > Nestor notabilis. Next base: position 41,824 of record NW_009936893.1, read on the forward strand.
CCCCTTGTTATGCATGCATACTTAGCACCATTCTCCATTGTATTACTTTGCATTTATTGACACTGAATTCTGTCAGCTATTTTATCAGCCAGTCACTTTGCATCTTTAACACTTCAGTGATAATTTTAGTTTTGTGTTTCTGGAATAGCATATAATTGCCAAGAAGTTTAATTGTTTCCCAGTCACCCCTTTTACAATCACATGTGACTATACACAACATACCAGGTCCTAGCACTGATTGCTACTGGATGTCCATTGTATATACTGGCCGTTTATTCTTCACTTCATTACTTCTCTTTTAACAGAGGAAATTAACTACGAAACTTAAGAATAAATTAATTACAAATAATACATAATAGCAATGTAATATATAAATTAATTAACCTTTTCTCTTTTCCTATGATAGCTTTAAAAGACTTTGATGAAAGAGTATTCACCAAAAGATTTTCAAAATGCTATGTATTGATTGGATTCTATTTATGGATATATATGTTGCTACAGAGAGCTTCGATAAACTTGTACGATAATAACTTACTTTTATTAAAATTACATAGTTTTTTTCTCCCATTCTATCATATTTATCTAAATGTCTACTCATTCCATTCTTAATTACAATTTACACCAGATGGTCCCAGACTTTACTTCAAAAATATATGTTATATTTGCCACTTTCCATTCTCCTGGTACCAAGGCCTATTTAAGGAGTACATGAAAATGACACAGCTGGTAGGTCAGTACTTCCATACTTGAATTCTTTTACAACTCTTGTGTGAATATTAGTTAGCTTTTTCAATTGATAACTATTCTTCCTGTTAATTTATTTGGAAACCTTTTCTATCAGAAATTTAATTTTGTCAGAAAAATACCCCAGAAAGAGATGTTGTGGTGTGGGAAAGCTCCCCGGGTTCCATCAAATGATTTTTTTAAATCTTTTTATTACATAGCCTGACGTTCCCTTAGTGCCCTTGATTGTGCCTCAACCATTTATTATCCCTACAGAGTAGATGGATATTCTTTTATTTCTGATACATTTGGGAAGTAGAAAGTATTCTTTTGCATTTAGCCACCTTATCTCCCCAAAGACCCTTCC
>NW_009936894.1:0-4198 GCF_000696875.1 Nestor notabilis
TAAATATAAATATAAATATAAATATAAATATCAATATCAATATAAATGAAAAAAAGACTTCTTGGGCACCTAATTGACAGCACACAAGAGAACTGGTTTTGTCTCAGTGATCTCTCTAGTTAAAAGAAACAACAGCAGCAGCAATCAAGGTCTTACTAAAGAACAGACGTTTTACCATGGAATTAATTTTGTGGACTGAAGATATTTCACCTTATGGGCTGGCACCTTTTTAAGTTCTGAATTGGCAAAAAGGCACCAGCTTGGTGTTGGGAGTCACTCAGGTGTTAATGAGAGCATTAACTGGCAGATGGCATTCAAGATATTTCTCCCCTCTCCAACGAAGGCAGCTTCTTAGCTACAGCACAGATCAGGAAATCTTCATTCTTAACAAGCACACAATGCTTTGGCACAAAGGCAAGCCCTCGGGAAGGTAATGGGAAGGATTCAGGGTTTGCTGGGATGACCTCAGTCAAACATCATTAACAGGGTCAGGAGAAGCAAAGCCTATTTCAGAAGAAAAAAAATAACGTAAGGGCCCCCATGATCAATCTATCGTGGCTTGTCAGAAAAAGAAAGCATAGGCTGACCTTAGAAGCAATATGAGTTACTACTACCAGCCTGACCTTGAGCTCTCATGTAACAATGGAGACTTTTTTTTTCTCTACTGTATTAATGAGCTTTCTTATCTGAGGTGGGGGAGGAAGCTTTATGGACCATCTTGTACTTCACCTTCAAACAATCTACCCCACTGAGAAACTAAGTCAGGCATGATGCAGGGCGGAGGAAAGATACCATGCCATCCTTCTGGGTAAGAAAAGGGTTGGATAGGTGTACTGCCATTTCCTTCCAAGCTCTCTGTGTGCAGCTCACTCTGAAGGTGCGCAAGGCAACAGAAGCATGTAGTCCTCAAATCATGAGCCAACTTGTCATGAAAACAATCAGACTGGCAGAGGCTCAAGAGCAACAAGCACCTTGAAGGGTCTCTCCTCAAAACACTTCACTGCAGCAGATCAAAATGACCGAGAAGCTGGAGATACAGGAATAACAATCTTTAACATCCCCATTACATTTCCAATTCAACTAGCAGTGCCACTGCTGCACCACTGTCCTGCACCACAGGTGGGGGTAGGATCACAGATTCCATCCAGGGACAGTCTGGAAGAAGCAGTAACTCCTGGCCACACCAAACTGGTGACAGACCTAAGCAAGGTCCAACCCTAGTAAAGCCCTTGTGATGGAGGAAACAAACACCCAGGCTCATCCTGTTTCTGTGTCCTCTTGATTCATGCCTGGAGAAAACCAGGTGGCCTGCATGTGGCTGTGAACAAAAGGAAGACAGCTGCTATTAACAGACCCTGAATGAGACCACAAAATGGGGGAGAGAAATCAAACTGGACTGATCAAAGCTCCCGAGTGAAGTTTCTCCTCCCAGAATCGGAAAGATAGCAGTGATTCCTGGAGTACAAGACCCTCAACAAGGCATGTACAGTCCTGCCTCTTGTCCTCCACTGCTAGTTAGAACTAGTTTTCTGAACACATGTATTGCCCAAACCTCAAGTAATTCTGTGGCTTACCTGTGTGGCCATCAGGAGCACTGGCGGTAAAGAGGAGAAGAAAGACACCTGAAGACTTGAGCATGTGGATTGCACTGAACTCTACACACAATGACCTTTGTCTTCACCACTGCTGAGCACCAGAAGACATTCTTTCTATGTTACCACCATGGTTTGGTTTCAAGGTTTAAGGACAAAAAACATAACTGGTTAGTAAATATTAAGTAGTAGCAGCTCTTCCCTAGTCTGGTCTAACTCCTGGGTTTGGCAGTCTGAAACACGAGTGATCAGAGGTTTCCACATCCATGAAAGATAAACCCAAGTCTTCCAGAAAAGCAGAGTAATTTCAGCACCCTGATCCCTGCCGCTCACTTGTCCACCTCACAACTTCCTTCCAGAGCTCAAATGTGACACTGAGACTAACCCCAAGAGTATGCTGAAGAGATGTTTAAAGAAGACATCAGTGTTCTGGACCCCTAAACATGATAACATGAAGTTAGGACAGGAGGTTCTCCAGCAGAAGAGCTGCTTGAGGAAATCTTAATTTACATGGTTGGGTGCCAGGGCATCTACTGCCTTCCCAGCTGAACTCCTGAAGTGTTCATGTTTAGGAGAGAGAAAAAATCAGCTAAGAAAATCCAAGGCCATCAGCAGCTAAGAATATTCCACTCCCGCTCCTTGTCTTCCTCCATCTTACCTCAAGCAATCTTCCATACAATAAAAACTGGGGAAGCTGGAAGGGGAGCTGGCAGCTATGTTGTATCCCACAGAGAAGCAGAATGGGAACAGCTACAGAGCGAGGCAGTGTCTCCAGGGAGGCAGAGAGAATGGAGAGCTGATGTGGGCTGTCTGGTCTAATAAGGGATCACACCACAGGAGCATGTGCTGGCTTGACAGAAGCAAGTGCAGCCACTTAACCTGGGTATGACAGCTGAAGCAGGAGCGTTGCTTTGCTACCACCAAAAAAGGGGACCATGAAGGAAGAAGGGAAGCCGTGAGGTCACCACAGCTGCCCACTCTTCAGGGACATTCCAGGTCTGCTCATGCAAACTTCTCCCCAAAGCCAACAGCAGAAAAACTAAACCACCAAGCAAATTTCTAGCTTGGGCTCTTTAGCACTACTACACCACATTCACCAACTCTTGAATGACATGGAGATTCCTTTTACCTGCTGTGAGCTGATATGTGCTGCCTTCTACCCCTTTTGTCTCACACGAGGGACAGGAGGCAGCAAATCCACCCCTCCAAAAGGAGACGCCAGCTGTAGGAACTGAACTCATCTCACATGCCAGCGTGGCAAAAGGCATGCTCTGATCTTCCCCAGCTGCCTATGGTCCATTCTGCTTCTGTGATTTGGCTTTTATCTAGCAACCACCCTATGCATGACACTGCATGACACTGCTGGTGGGGGTGACTCGTTTGTTATTGTTCTGAAAGAAGGCAGAAGACCAACAGAGATACCAGCACAGATACAGCTCTGTCCCACACTGGCCTCTTCTCAAAAGGCTCTTCCCTTAGGCTGGCAAATGCCGGGACAAGCAGGAGTGCTGAGATAAGTGTCTATTTGATCTCCTCTTCCCCCATTTACTCTGGCTTTTTCACTGCTTTATGTTCACAAACCACCAAGGCAGCTAATCAGTGCTCTGTGACCCCTGTTAATTGGGCTGTGTGAGAGAAAGGCAGCACCGGCAGGAGAAATCACACATACCTGTTACTTTGAACTGTCCTGTCATTTTCCATCTCCCGGCTTGCAGGAGCTCCAAGCACCCTTCTGTGAGCCAGGGCTGCTCTATTTCTGTCACCACCCCCAGGATCAGCAGGAGGGGCCACAGGTGTTACATGTGGCTGTCCTACCTTTAACACCTCTAAGAACAGGGATGCTGTTGCTTCTCCTTCCATGTAAGAAGGTGAAAGTGATTTTTGGTGAAGGAAACACAATCTGAAGGCACTGTTGGCCCTTCTTCCACCTATGCCCAGCTGCTCCTCACTGCCCTTATCTGCCTCTCTGCTGGTCCTCCTCTCTCTCCCCACCACAATACCAAGAGAAAACTAGCAGATGCCCAGCGTCCACCTCCCTGTCTCAAGAGACCAGCCTATCTGGCCAAGTAAGACAGAGAAAGCAGTCAATTGGTGTGAAGATGTGAAGCATTGGAGGAAAGAGGGGTTGGATTTGCCAAACCTGGTGGATTATGCAGTACTTGGAGGATGAGGAAGACACATATGGTAACTAGATGCACACTGAGTGCGGGGGCCTGCATCTGATTTTTAGGTAGCAACAAGGGCTGCTTGTGTGTTTTTGTTGTTCGAGTAAGGAAAGGAAGAAATAGGGATAGAATCATAGGATGGATATGAGCAGCAATAAAGCCAGAGCAGCTAGAAACATCATGTATGGTATCAAAGGAAGAAAAAGTCCTGCAGGCAATGGGAATGAGCAGGAGGATGTGTGCACTGCCCAGACAGATTCAGAGAATATTAATGGGACTAAAATAAAACATGATGACTACCAGTTTTTGAGTGCTAGCTCAACCCTTTTCCCTCAAGCTCAGTAAGTCCCTGCATAGTCTTCACGAAAGGAAGATTTGTGCTTTGTATGCAGGGTTTTGGGGTAGTGGTATGGACAGAGGAGCAGGACCCCCCCCCCCCCC
>NW_009936894.1:4229-58939 GCF_000696875.1 Nestor notabilis
GAGTGAAACCTGATAATGACAAATCAATGGGTTGGATAACTGGATGAAAAAGGGGAGGAAATAATGCTGATAAAAGATGCTGAAACATCACTGTGGTGAGCAAACTGTATTGTTATACATATTTGTGAAAACAGAAATTAAGATAGCAACAGATGGACAGAAAGGATTATTTACCTTGAATTAGTACAAAGAAAAGACAATTTAAGGCAGTTTTAATAATTGTTTTTTTCCTTAATTGTAACTGCATAAATACTATTAAGTGTGATTACACTATTTTCTATGGGAGTTGTTGGGTTTGACTCAGTTCATACCAAAGATGTATTTAAACACACTTGCCCAGCTTTGCCAACATACTAGTCCCATAGATAGGCTGTACTTCACCATTTATTCAACTTTAAGATACTACCCTGAAACAATTAGTCAAAAGGTGCAATAACAAATCGATTGTTTTCAGTGTGATGTACAACCAGCCCATGAGAGCAACAAGGGAAGGTTTTAACTCCAAGAGGAAACTAGCTCTGTAATCAGCCACTAACATGCCTTTTCCTACCTACCATCATGTTGGTACATGCACCTAGCTCCAACATGAAGGAAAACATATGATGCTGCAGATACTTTTTCTCTTCTTGCCTAAAAATAGGGAAGTTCCTTGATATATGGCTGAAATTGTAAAATATATACTACATACAGGAACATCCAGAAAACTCCTGGTAAGATGGTCTGTCAGATATCCTGCCTGTCTGAATGGGGAAGAAAACTTGAGTATCTGTCAAGCAATAAGTGGTTTCTGCTTCTTTTTGGGTGTTGCACTGGACAGTCCATCAGTCGTAGAGGATACAAGATGCATGTCCTGAGCAATTCCAGCTGCTCTTTTCCTGCCTTGAGGAATCAATCTGTTGAGCTGAGGGAGCCCAAGAAAGAGGCAGTATCAGTTACCAAAGTTTTATCCAGAAAGGGAGGCAGAGCTGGTACTAGAAGAGCGTGGTACCAGTGCTGATGCCATCACACATTATGTCTGAGGTGGAAAGGACCAAGAAAAGAAGTTATCTCACCCTAAGTGTGTATGATAAATTAATGATAGAACTGAAAATGTCTCTCCATACGCCTAAAGAAATTTTGGTGTCAAGCTGGCATGTGATACTGCAGGAGAAAGATGTCTCTTGCCGTGTGATGACATTGATCTTGGCTGGGGAAGGGCCAGGGAAAATGGCTTTTATTAAACAATGAATTCCCTGGCATGCTAGTGAATAGGGTTGGAGAGCTGAGAAGAACCAGAGCCCAGCGCTTCCCTATGCAATGAGATCTATTGCTGCAGCTAGGCTGGGAACATGAAGTTTTCCCTGGCAGTGTGCTCAGATCAAGCGGTAAGAATCCTCTGAGACGCTAAAGTGCAGAGTTTTCTGTCAGGCTCACAATCAGAATGAGTGACAGCCGCCACTGGCAAAGGCAGAATGTCAGGAGACAGAAAAGAAGTCCTGAGTCTCAGAGACAGCAATGGGGTGTGTACTGAAGGGAAAGTTGGTACTAAAGGACAGGAAGATAACAGTGATGAGATGTCATGATGATCAGTACTGAAGTTGATGGTACTGGTGCACAGGACAGAGGTGCAGAGGAGGAGAGCCAGCTGAAGGAGGAATGCACTGACCTGCAGGGCACGGCTGGTCCCCTGGTGAAGCATAAGATCACCAAGCAAAGATTAAGCAATAATGATGCCAAACTGGAGGTTTTACAAGCCCATCAGCACGCAGCAGACACTGACAGACTTAATGGGATCAGTAAATTATGTCACTTTTTGGATTTTTGCAACGAAAAAGCAAAGAACCTTGGTTCTCCTCAGAGCATATGATCATGAGACAATAAACCCCAGGGTCAGTTTTAGAGCTCAAGGAGTAATTCCATGGCCTAAAAAGAGAACCGTCTGACCTGGACATTTCTGATCACAACTTAACAAAGGGAGGTACCTTTCTCCCCGCAAGAGATAGAAGGCCAGATTTTTGTCTGCCTTGTAAAGGAAGTCAGACAAAGGCAGGAGGGTCCCCAGGCAGGGTGAAATGCTGATCCTGAAAGGCTCTGATCAGCAGGTGAAACTCCTCCAGTCCCCACATGGATGGATGCCTCCTGGCACCCCATAGGAATTCAGAGTGCTGCATTCTTCTCCGCCCAGTTCTTCCCCAAGGCTTATCAGACACTGAGGATGGGAATCACTTACAGGCACAACGATCCCACAGCCAGGACAGAGTTTGAAGCCTGAGGGCTTCTGCATTGCTTCTGTGTCAAGTACCTTTACCTTTGAATAACAAAAGGCAATCTCTGGAAGGATCAAAAAGGAAAATAAAAAGAACCAGTGTTAGAACTATTTATTAGCTAACACAAGAACTAGTTACAGGTTGTTAGATATAATAAAAAGGAAGAGAGAAGGATCTGGGTGCTCAAGAGGGAAACAAGTACCTTGGGGGAAGTCAACTCCCACAGTCAGTGAAGGGGGTGGGTTGGGTAATGCTGGTGTGGAGTGAGAGGCCTGGTAAGCTGCAGGCTGCTGGCTACTGCTTTAAAGGGCTCTGCTAAGGGAGATTTTGGCTGGGTACATAGCCATACTGATCTGACCTGGAAAGAACATGCAGGGAGGGATGTTGATGGCCACACAGAGGAAATGAAGTGTGAGAACCACTGCTGCACTCTTTGCTCTTGCCATATGCTGCCTCCATGTGCACGCTTTGACTCTTAGGGCTTGTTTTTTTCCCCTTTGTTTTGTGTTTTATTCTGTGTGACCTTGACAGCCAACCACACAGTGCATGCCCAACAACAAGCCACTCCGGATGTGATGAAATGAAGATGAAGCCATAGCAGTCTCTGTCTCAGGAGGGATGAACACAGCCTTCTTGATGGTCCAGAACATACCTAGAGCCCAACTTTCACCTTGTGAACCGACCTGGTAAGACAGCAAGGGCTTTAGTTGTCTGTGATGGCACTGCATTTCTCCCATCAATTATCTTCACCTGCATCTAACCGTGCTTCAGTATGTCTCTCCCAATTGTCATCCACACACATCTTTCTTTCTGACTACTCTTACTTGATGGTGATGCTTTTTCTGAAGAGATGCAGATCAACCCTTAGGAGCTGGAGACAATTAACTTACAAAAGACCCAAATACATCTTCTATATTCTGAAAGAGGAAAAAGGAATGAGGCTTACTGTGCTCCACATGCAGACTGGAAGAGGATCATTACTTACTATTCATTTCTGGATCCTTGAAGAACAAGTGAAGCCAGCTTAATGCTGCATTGTTCCTTCCTAGGGCCCATCAACAGAAAGCATGCTCCAATTCATAGCCATAAGGAAACACAACAGTACTGCTGTGGCCATAAGCTCTTCTGATTGTTATGGGGCTGTAGAGAGGACCTTAGGGTATTACAGTGATGACGAGCACTGTGGGGAAGAAGCTGGAGTTATTGTCTTGATGATGATGGGGAAATAGGACACATGCCTGTATTATGGCACAAATCCATACGAAAAAAGCCTTTATGTGCCTTGCTGCTCATAGAAAAATATGCTTAATGTAGGAGAAGAGAGTCCCTTCTGAGGCAAAAAATACCTAGCATGGGGTTGCCTTGAAGCAAACAAGCTTAGCAAATTCATTACTTAAATCCAGTCCAACACATTACAAGTTTCTGGGGACAATGGATAAACCCAAGTTTTTACAGATAAATACATGGGTCCTAAAGAAGTCCCTTTGGGATTTGTTTCAGAACAGGTCTTCCCTCTTCTTTTGTCTAAAGCTTGAACTACTAGACTAGTTGAGCCAGAAGGAAACAGAGGAAGGATGGAAGGTAAAATGAGAGAAAAATTCAAAATACAGGTGACTTAAAGCAGTGACTTGAGACGACACACCAGATCATCATAGTGACTTAGCAGCTGGCCAGCAGCTGCTCCAGTTCACTGGGGCTAAAAGGCTCCAAGAAAATACTTTCAGAACTTCTCCAGTATTCTCCCTTGGACTAAAGTTTGGCTTCTGAACCTGGCTGGTTCAGAAGCTGATGTGCTGGGAGATGGCCTGCAAGACCAACTGTGCTGGAGCAAAAGTCCTGCACTGGTGGTTTGGAACACTATTATCTTGAAATGCAAGCCTCAAAAGTGAGGGCAAAGATTTCTCGTGAAGAGAACTTCAACCCTGTCCTGCTCTCTTCATCATTATTTGTCTTCTTCGTTCAAAGGAAAAGATGTTTCAACTTGCCTTCTCAATTTCTTCCTTTATCATTGCTTTCTTCCTCCTCTCCAGAACACTTGGTTTGCAACTTCAAGGACTTAAAAATACAGCTGTCTATTTCATATTTCAAACTCTGACATTGGCATGATGACATCATTGCAGTCTCCAAGACTGACTTCTCTATTCATCGTTTTAACTTTAGCTACCTCTTCCTCCCTGTCAATGTTTTGCATAACTCCCTCTCCCCAGATATCCCATCTATTTGTCTTTCATCCATCTGTCCTAATAATAACAGCACAGCTTTCAGCCTCTCTTTTTCTTCCACCATTTTCAGTTCTTATTCTCCACCACATTTATGGAATAGCACTTCCAGAACGTGCTACCAACTTTTCTTCAAATTCTTCTTTAAAGATTCATTTTATCCATCTGAGAATCAAAGACATTTACTTAGCTTTATTTATAGTTGAACTCTATAATTTTATTCCACTGTGCTTCTCATTAATCTCTGAATGACCGTGTTATTTTACTGCTGTAATCTCATCCTTCCTTTCCCAACACCTGCCAGCTGCCTCATTTTCACTTTTTACCCTTTAAAAGGCTCACCTTGCATGGCTTGGCTATTATTATAATAAATATTAATATTAGATTCAAGATGAGAAATGCAGCCACTTCATCTCCCTTGCCCCCTCACGGTATTTCCTGTGCTGATGATACTGGGTCGATTCCAGAGGCCATCCACCAATCTCCATGATGTATGCAAGACAGCACTTGTTAAAAGTCAGACTGTAAATAATGCTGATCTTGTTGATATTCACTTGGCATTCATGAATATGATTCTGAGTTAGTGAGGTGCTTTGTGGCTGGGCCATTGAAACAGTTGTTATAACCAAGGTCACCAGCACAACCACAAGGGGTGGCTGTTAAAACTCTTTTTGAAAGGTGCTGGTCCCCAGGTCTGCTGTGACTGAGCTTAGGCTGGCTGTCCTAGATGTTATGGCATGGACTGAAGCGTTGAATTCATTCAGGTTGCCTTAGTACCTTGGCTTAGCTATTCCCACAGCACGGTTCACCACAGTATCCTTGAGACTGAAAGCTTGGCACTGTTTTTTGCCAACTATCCCAGCTGACCTGCCACTTTATCTCTTAGACCAGATCAACATACAACGGTTCTTAAAGGACACAAGTCACATATTCACATGCAGAAGGGCAATTTCAAGATATTTAAGTCTTTTAACAGAGGCCACTATTAACAGAGGCCACTTTTAACAGAACATGAGACCTAATGTAAGCCCCAAAGTAATCTGTAAAGACACAGTCCATACAGAATAAAGGATGAGGGTGGACAGAAGTGACAGAGCATAAGGAAGAAGAGAAATACTCAGAGCTATTAAATACAGTCCTCAGAAATGGGCATTCTGCCCAGTGGGTTAGAAGATTTCAGATTATCCCTTATCTCTTTCTGATGAAAGCTCAAATAAGAGATTACAGAACAAGCACTAGAAAAGAAGCAGAATAGAGGCAGTATTCTTGATTGGCAATTCAACAAGTAGGGAATGCAGCTCTTCTGATGCCACACTGGGAGTATTTCTCAATGCCACCACTAAGGCTATGAAAGAAATAATTAATTGCAGGGGAGGGAAGAGGAGTAAAGGAATATCCTCTTATTAATCCATATTAGAATAAACAGGCACAAATTACAAGTCAAAGACTCCAAGATTAGTTTACAGATCCAGAAGGAGCTTAAGGTGGGTACAAAACAGATGACCCACCTGGGGAAAGAGAAAATTCCAATGCATTAAGGGAAGAAATAACAAGAGAAAAAATAATTGAGGTTCCTAAGGAAGCAAATGCTGTCTATGGTGCCACAGAAGTCAATTAGATAGTTTTCAGCTACAGTGATGGACCAGTCTTCTGGGGTTTAAAAAGAGAAAGAATCTCACGGGGCACAGGCAAGAGCAGAAGTGTTAGTTTTGTTTCTCACTTTCTGGTACCTTTGTCCATGTTGAAAAAATAAAAGTTAAAACATGTTACAAGAAAAAAGTAATTAAAATGTTTTTCAAGAGACAATGCAGTGCATGAAATGCCTCCCAATGAGAAATATGCGATAGTCATTGAAACATTTTATGCCACTACATTAGATGTGATCACATCACACTGCAGTAACAGAGCAGTGAAGAATGAGTTTCACCCAAAGAAATGCTGAACAGCGGGAGCTTTTCTGGATTTTTTTAGTTGAGTGTACACATCCATGTCACACCATCACTTCTTACTTAAAAACAGCTGCAGAAGGCTCCTGCTGCGGCTGCTGCTGTTAGCTGAAGCTCTGATCTTCCTGTCTTGATACAAGTCATCAAGTTGCATTTCCTGCTGGAATTAAAGTGGCAGCCCCTAGGGACTATGCAGCTGCCCAATTTATATCAGAGAGGATCTGAAGCAAGCACCAGTCTTTTTTCCAAACGGTTTAATTTTTATTTATTTTTATAACCCCCACACTCTGTTAAGAGTTTTTTCCCTCCCCACTTTCCAAGTGTTTGTGTTTTAAAACAATTAAAAGAAAACACAGACTTTTCAAGGCCTGTCCACAAAAGCTAGAGGCAGGAAAAACGTGTGGGTAAACTCAGTGGCATCAAACCAAACTGTGCCTGTAGCATAAAACTGAGCTGAGACATCAAACGAAAAGCGTCAAGGATATCAGTTATTACATCATTAGTAGTTAGATAGTATGGTTGGTGTATAAATACTGAGAAGGTATTTGTAAAACAACAAAAGCTGCAGATCATGGCACAAAAGTATTTTGGGCCTGAGCAAAAAGAGTACAGCAACAAGGAAACTGTCCTGGCCAAGGCTTCAAACCACCCACTGCCAGGCAAAGACAGCTACAGGGTCATTGCTACAGATGTTAGAAGTCAGAAATGCAAACTACTGTCTTTTCTGTTCTGTACTTCTACAGTGCTTAACATAGCAAGAACCAGGACAACAAAGAGTGTTCCTAACAGATATAATAGGTTATGATAAATAAGAGTTTGCAGAAGATCATGTGGCATCCCATTATGTAGGCTCTGCAGTTAAACACAGATATACATAGCTCAAAGAAAGTCTTTAAGTTACCAGACATTCAACAGTCCCTAACCATCAAGCAGGGTAAAAAAACCAGTCTCTCTCTCATGTATAGGATTCTTAAAAGTGTCTGTCATAAACAATATTGAAACCAAGGCAAAGTTGCTCTATTTCAAAACCAAGTATCACAGAACTCTACAAAAGTACTAATCTCTTAAAAAAAAAAAAAAAAAGGAATTAAAAGCAAATCAAACTAGAGTATGTTAAATTGTGCATTAGAAGGGCTCTCATCTAGGTTCCACTTCCAAAATTACTTGAGAGCACATTATAATTAGCAAAGGTATGTGACAGTTTTATACCCCTCTGATGCATGATTAAAGCCAGGCAGCCCAGCTCTGCCACAAGTTCTGCATGCCGTCAAAACAGATGTGACAAGAACTACAAGCTGCTCCCAGACAGACTGTGAGAAAGCATAGGCAGATAACATTTTGGCCATCAAAGAGGTAAGACACAATACAAAACTAGTTAAACCTCAAAACCCCTTGGAGAGGTAGGTAAATTGTATTTTATATGAAGCTATATGAAGCACCTTGTGCTCAAGCCGTAGTGCTCCAAGAACATGTATGAGAACAAGCTCCTACCTTCCCCTCTGAGATGCAACAGGGAGCAAAGTTTACAGTCTAAACAGCTCACAGCCTCGGCATGAGAATGTGGAGCAAAATAACTGGAGAAATCACTGCTGTAACGCCGCTGTGATGATCTGTGACACTGCTGATTCTTTCAGCATGAGACAGATACCTGCTATCTGTCTGCAACAGAAAAATATGGAGTCCTGGCTCATTGTAAAAGCCAAATCTACACTCCACACAAATTCTGCCTTTTACACTTATATTTGGATGTCTTTGTCTGCTGAGCACTCACAAAATCAATTAGAGGCTCAACTTCTTACCACTAACAAGACAAGCTACATACAGTAAGGAAGCTGGGCATTTGTTGAGGACTGACTGTGCCTCTTGAACTCAGGTTAGAGGGAACAAAGATGTTGGAAACAAACGTGCAAGGAACAAGGAGAATTTTAGGCTTTAAAAACACACATTCATTTTGGATAAATATTTCATGGCTGTAAGTGGGCACACTGAGAAGTGTGTCCAAGCCACCACTTTCATTCTCATTTATCTACAGATTTCCATATGTAGAGTACATCTTAATACTTCTTCCTTCATGATATCCTTCTGCATACAGCACCTTTCCCTCTGGTTCCAGGTAGCCTCCCCCATTGCTTCCTCTGCAAAGCTTCAGGGCCCAACTCCCTAACATATCCCTATGGGTTCCAGGCAATTTTCCTGATATATTCCTTAAGGAGAAGCAATTAAATTCTCTGCTGAGAGTTTAGGAGAACCTCACAATGCGGAATTTATGAAATTTATCAAAGGCAAACCTTCCACTGCTTCTATAAGTTTGAGCTGGTTACGGTGGGAAAAACATACAAGCACCTACGGTTATGCCTATGCACCAGTCCAAGACCCTGCACAACAGGGGAATCTTAGGGAATGGGATTGCTTAGCACATCTTCTAAGCAACTGCAACTGTTGCCAAGCTGCCTTCATCTCCACAATTACGCTTCACTATTAACACGGTTCACAGGAGAACAAATAAAAACCACTGCAACAAGCCTTCGTTATCACTGGGAACACATTGCACTGGGTGAGTGATGATCCTCTAAAGAATGATCTACAGACTTCTCAGTTTGGGACCATGCTTTGGTGGACACCAACAAAGTGTCTCTGGATGTTGAAACATCAAGAGAAGGTGTGAAATCACTTTCTAACATCCTGAAATCAAATTGATTCCAATACTCCTCTTATTTCTAAGAAAATAATTATGATTGTCCCCCTATAAAGCAGCAGGATCTTCCATGCAAGTGAGGTGGCTGCAGAGCAGCAAGTCTTATTCTATGCAATATATATAAAATGTTGAAAACTTGTGATGAGTTAGTATGATATCACTAATTTGACCAGAAAGAGTGCAGAACACAACCCAAGAAGAGCTGGAATTCCCTTCCACTTGGTGAAGCATCTGGCCTGATTGTTGGTGTCTGCCAATCACTGCCATGTCATCACTCTGAAGCTGTGAAACATCCCTGCAACAGTGTTAATTAGCTCCCCTTGCAAAGCGCTTAAGCCATAGAGCGAGGTTACTCACGTGATGTCTCTGCGCTGATAGCAACCTTGAAGAAGGCAGGCGATCAGGTCGCTGATAAACTCCACATCATCCCTGTGAAGAGCAGCTTCCAGTTCCTAATGAGCAGAAAGGAGAGAAAAAACAATTCCAACCATCAAACTAATTCCTTAAAATTTACTGCTAACTGATCAAGACCAAAAAGACCCAAGCAGCCTCAAGTATGCATACACCAGCAAAGCATACGCTAGGTAAGCCAACCTTCCCCATCATTAAAAATACTGCTACTACTACCTTTTCACTGGAAGAGTTTATGAGAAGACCTTGAAAGGCCTTCACTGAGTGTCATTCTCCAGCCAGAAGACTAATGCTTTTGTCTGGACAGTCTAAAATAGGGTTCAGTGAGATTGAGATGCTATAGCCTAATAAGCAAGCCATGATTTCTCCTATGTTCAGCTGATGGGCAGGAATCAACAGTTTCATCCTCTGGCTTTGCTTTCCATTTGCTAAGGCTGGTGAGTTCATTTAAAAGATATGCTCAGAAAGCATGGCCCTAAAAGCCACTTACACGGAAAGGTAGCAGTTCCAGATGGGTAGCCAGAAACGGCTAAAAGCTAGCAAGAAAAAGCCTCAAAGAAAAGCAAGCATTTTGATTATTTAATTTATTTTTCTTTGTTTTTTGGTTTGGTTTTCCTCTACTAAGAGAGAAAGAAAGAATAGAGACATATCAGACCTCATGACCCAAAACCTCAGCCCTTGATGAAGGGGTGGAAAGTATCATGGCTTACTTCAGCACAAAGCAGTTCACATAGATGTACGATTCAGGAACTGATCCACAAAAAGGATTAACTTCTGAAATGTAGTTATTACAAATTTCACACATGCTGTGAGCAATATCTGGTTTTCAGCTAGCAATGTCAAGCTGTTTTCAAAATATTAGTAGGTTAAATTACAGTTCTATTTATATGCCAGAAAATCATTCACAGTAAGAAAAATCCACTTCCTATAACACTTATTATGAGTAGCATACAGCACTTAACAAGATTTAATATGGCTAAACAGCATAGGCATAAGAAGCTATTCTTTTTAGGTTGCAGAGTAAATAATGGATTGAATACAAATTCCTGCTTGAATGTTACTCAACAGACTGTTACACAAATGGCTACGCTAATGGCTACAGAATAAAGGTTAATGGCCAGAGAATAAAGGATAAACGTTTTGGCACGTACCCAATAAAGAAGAGAAAGTGCTTTTTTATTAGACCGCAGTAACTGCGGTAATAAAATTATTGATAACAGATTGCAGATTAAATGCTGCTTGTAGTTATTTATTGGGAATGTATTAATGGCATATTTTCATTATCAAGACTACTGTTATTTACCTCTTGTGCAGCATACAAAGTGCTTCACGAGTGGAAGCTTGACACCTGCACTGTGAAGAATGTGTCTAAATATATATATATATATATATATGTGGAAACTTGAGGTAAAGAAAGAGCACTGGGCAGCCAAAGCCTGACATAGCAACCGTGCTGCAGAATTAAATCCCAAAAAATCTCTGTCCTGGCCTTTAGATGAGTACCCTGCCTAATGACAAGTTAATACAAAATCTGCTCTTGCTGCTTGCTGTCCCTTGGGGAGAGTGATATTATTGTTGCATAAATATTAATCATACTTTATAAATAGCAATTACTGAGTAAATTCACTCAGCACTTAGTATTTTGGAGGTGTTGACTTATTTTATTTGAAAATTACTTTTGTGGACATCTGCATTCTAACAAAATACACCTGAGGAGGGGGGAACCAAAACCCAAAGTATGTAACGTGCTAAAACATCCCAGATGTGTTACCACAGGAAACTTGCAGCTTGTGAAAAATGACACGTTAGGACCCAAAATAGGGGGGGTGGGGAGGGTGGAATTAAGTCTCCAGGATGCTCCCGCCTCTATCCAGCCGCATCCACATACACTTGTGCACTAAAGCTGTCAGTCAGCAGCCTGCCTCTGCTAGGATGCAACAGCCTTTTGTATTGAAGGAATATTTAAATTGCTTCCCGTGAGCCTTTTCAGCCAGCTGTTTGACTAGCACTCCTTAAGCAGTGGCCACAACCGGCTCAGATAGCCCCTATCTGCAGCCATTGTTTTCCAGGCCCAGGAGTGACCTTTACCTTTTTGGAGCGGCTGGGTCACCCCAGGGGACATTCCTTGGGCACTGGGCAAGGTGCCGTTTCCTGGGCAGCCTCCTCCAACACTCCTGTCTGGGTATTTTCCTCCCTTCACTTGCTGCCTTTTCTCTCCCAGGTGGGTGTTCCTTGTCCTTGCCTTCACGCAGGTGTAGCACTGATTTGGGTACCCGATCTGATGAATGTTGCAGCCGCTGGCTAACAGGGTCACTGAGCATGCAGGCCAACGCAAGCCTGGGCGCAGAGTCCTGGGTTAAGGGGACGCTTGCACAAGTCAGGATTAATCCACACAGACATATGACTGGGTTAATGAAGGTCCATCATTAGCAGGTATGAGGCTGCCTGCAGCTTTGTAGAAAGGTGCTTGCTGTGCTCCCCAATGCCATGGGTGCTGTGTGGAGCCCACTCTGGTCCCTACTGACAGGCACACTGGGTGCCAGTGTGTTATGGTAAAGGCACAGTCCAAGTATTACTGTGATTACTGGGAAAAAAAGATACTGACATTGTCCTGTTGCTGCTTGCGATAGGGCAAGACCAACGAGAGCAGGTTTAATTTCCACAATCTGTATCCATTAGCCCCTTTAAACTGAATACCAGAGTTTTCTATCCTGCTGGATTTTCCAGCGTCGTCCCCCAAACCACCTAAATCCTGGACTTTTTCCACACACCCAGGGTGCTATGGGAATGCAGGGGACCAGGAGGATGCGATGCAAATCTTAACATCTCAGAACTGTAAGCAAAGTGTTAGCATCCCCTTGGGTTTTCACCTAATGCTTCAGCCCACGTTCTGCAGGAGGAATAAAACTTGTTTCCCCAGCCCTCCCCTCCAACAAAGGACAGACAGCAAAGTGGCACAGTGCTTGGGTGGCACGTCTGAGCTGAAGTGATGCCAGGGACTCCCACGAGAAAGAGACCATCAAAACCCTCCTGGTCCTCAGGGCAAACCCTGCCCTGGGCACCCATCCCCACAGCCTGGCCAGGGCAAGCAGAGAGTGACTGGGCTTCCCCCAGCCACCATCCTCCCAGCCACCATCCTCCCCATGCCTCCAACCCTTTTGTTTTTCCCCTTTTCTCTTTGAGCACTGAGCTGTGAGCACAGAAATCTGAACCTTGCCAAAACGCTTTGGGGACGGCACAGAAAGGAAACAGAAGAGGCAGCAAATCAGCAGAGGGGGGGGGGGGCCGATGACCACATCTCCTCCTCCTGTAGCTGTAGAGAGCAACAGACAGGAGAAAAGCAGGATTCTCCCCCTCTCCAGCTGGCGTCACACCTCATTAGGGAAAAGCCTGTTTAACGTCTTTCCCTCCCCCCAGCCCCGGCCTAAATCCCCCCTGAGTCAGGCAAGGGCTGTCGGGAAGAGGCGGCCGCCAGAGCACGGGTGACCACCTCGCCCTGGAGGAGCACTGGCCAGAAGCAGGGTTAGCCAGGAGGGCACTGCTAACGCAGTCCCTCCCTGCTCCCTCCCTGGGGCGCTGGCGGAGAAGGGCATGCTGCCCCACGCCAGGCAGGCCTGCTTACCCAGACCAGCGCGCTGCTGGCCAAGGGCTGGCTCTGAAACAAATGCTGCTCCCCTCAGAGCTGCCATGAGCGTATATTAAGCCCCAATAGCACTCGTGTTTTGTTGCAGTTGCTGCTTTGGTCTGCTCTTGACACCCAAGCCTCACACTGCCCAAAGTGTATTTCTTCTTGATACCTGCCCAGATCTGAGAGGAAAAGCAGTTGATTTTCTGGGTGAAAGTAAAGAAACGAGTCCACAGCTGTGACAGCAGTGACACCACTGCCACCAACACCAGGGCATGCACTGGATTTTTTGAGTTCCTAGCAAGCTGTCTGCTCGGAGGTTGGCATCACAAAGTTTGGGGCCCTTGTTGCAGAAGACAGGCTCCTCCAAAACCACAGGAAAGCCAGCACATGCAAGAGCCTAATGTGAGCAGAATGGGTGCTGAGGTTCGGGACTGCAGTTTAAAGGCTTCGTCTGTGCTGGAGCTGAATCATCTACAACCAAATCTGATGGACATAACCAGACTAAGCACAGATAAGCCTTGTCCAAGTTAGCCATCAGTTTAGAAATCCCAATCCGTTCAGCTCTGTTTCCACACTGCTGCTGTTATCAGCTTTCCGCTGCAATACTCCCAAGTGACTCAACAGGCTTTTGCAGAGGGTTTAGGAGATCACTGAAAGCTACCAGTGGGCTGTGACAAGCCAGCCTCAAGCCGTCCACTGAAATTTCAACACCATCAATGAATCAAGTCAGGACATTCTTTTTTCCTTTCACAGATAATTAATGACAACGGGCTTCTGGGCACGAGCCTGGCAAATTCACCCAAAACAGTAGTTACTGGGATCAGGCAGGAAGATGGAAAGTCAGCTGCAGGTCTGAAACGCCTCCAAGAAGTACCATTTATCCCTGAGTTGTGTAAAGCTGGTGTGTCCTCCCCACCAAAGAACCACATGTCCTAGGAGGATGCAGGGACTTGGGGAGACACCACTGCTCCCCCCCCAAGCACATCCCAGAAAAGAAAGTGCAGCACCCTCCTTTCTGTTGCAGAGCACCCAAATCAGCAGCAGAAGGCTAATGCAATGAATAATGGGACACGGTCATGGAGCTGAGGTGGCAGGATCCAGTTACACCACAAGCCAGTTGCTCTGCCAATACTCAGGTCTGTTGGGGCACTCAGCCCCTAGGATGTACTCAGCACGCCTGAAAAATCATGCCCCCAGACAGCAGCCAGAGTGCTTCCTGCAGCCCGGTGCTATGTTCTCCCTCCTTGTAATTGCAGCCATCGTATGGAAACAGTGACTATCCTGCTCTCCATGACAAGCCAAGATGGCATTGCGAGGAGTCAGGGTATTCCTAGGGCCACAATACCCTAGAAGCACAAGCAGCAGTGGGTTCAGATGGCTCATAAAGTCAGACAGAAGTTACAGCTCCTGACCCTGATGGATTCTCCTAGCCACTTTATCTTAATTTTAACACCACCCATTATCCAAGTCTGCAGCTGGATGCATCTCTCCCCGCTTCCTCACAGTCCAGCAGGAGCCTGCACACTCTCCTCTCTCTATATGATGCTCCAGAGCTTTACAGCTTCCTGAGCCAAAAAGGCCCCCAACTTCTCCAAACCACCTTTCCACCACAAGAGGAGTGGGTGCCGAATGCCCTCCCTGGGCTCCTGGCAGCAGGGAACAAGTCAGAAGCTCTCCTTAAGGAAACATCGTCATCTTCACCTCACTCCCTGGGGACCACAAGCTCAAGGCAAGCCAAGCTGGCCTTCTGCAGCAGCTCTGGGTGCATGAGCAAAAGAGGTTTAGTGATACTTGGCACTGCAGTGGTCCTTGCTTTTCTCTGAGCCACCTGACTGGTGTGTGAAAGCACAAGAGATGAAGAGCAAATAAATAGCTGGGGGAGAAGAGATTTTACCCTGTCAGAAGGGGACTATCATTTGGGGAGGGGAATAAGGAAAGATTAGCAAGGGTATTGCCTTCTCCTGTTACTTTAGGTCCCCCCTTTATGTCTGCCAAGTGCTTTCTGAGATCTCTACCTTCCTTGACTTCCTGTGAGCAGACTTCGAAGGCTATTTCAAGCATGTCGTAAATAGGAGCATAATGTTACTCCAAGGCTAAGCAGAGGTGTAAGATGACAGCTTTGTATGAGGGAGATGGTTATAAACAGAAAGCTGGGGATAATTTGTCGTATTGCCTCCACATTATGGCTGTTTGCAAAGAACAAATCCCACATGCTCCCCCCCAGTGCCAGCAGTGTGATGGGTAACGTCAGCCATCCTCTCCTTCGGCAGCCCTCTTCAGCTACGAAGGGAGATGCACAAAGATTGAATTGTGCTCAGTTCAGACCACGTAGGT
Source organism: Nestor notabilis (assembly GCF_000696875.1). Taxonomy (NCBI): domain Eukaryota; kingdom Metazoa; phylum Chordata; class Aves; order Psittaciformes; family Psittacidae; genus Nestor; species Nestor notabilis. Next base: position 19,709 of record NW_009936894.1, read on the forward strand.
TTGAAAATGCAAACTCCTTCCAGTGCTGATGGACGTTTTCTGATAGAATTCTCCAGGCTTGGTTTATAGGCACATTCTGGTTTTGTCTTCCTTTAGCCTCGCTATCAACATGTTTAAAAGTTTGAGGCCACTGTGCCATCTTAACCACCTATCCCACTCACCAGGACAGTTGTGGCTTCTTGTTCTCCATCCATGTTAACCTGCTGCCTGATCTCTCCTCTGGGACAGGGACCCTCCCCTGTTTGCACAGCATGCCACCGCTTGCTCTCCAACTGGAATTTTTCACTGCTGCGTAATACAAGCAAATACAAGCGGCTCATGCTGGGTGGCTAAACTGTACTGAAATGAGGTTTCAGGCTGATCAGTCCAGTCTCCCTCATGCCCCATAGCAGTGTACCGGTACTAGCAAAGCTTTCCTCTCCTCCTAGCTCATTTTGCCTGCAGTACAAGCGACCTGGGACAAGAACTGCAACTGTCGTGAATCTTACATGTTGTCAGCACTTAAAGGATGCAAAACTTCTACTCATTCCATTTCTCCACCCTGCAAAGTACCTTTTCAGGTGGACAGGGTACACATGAAGCTCTGAAGTAATAAGCTATTAGTTTCTGCTTAACAGTTAGCCATCAGGACTTTATGCCTGTAGAGCAGCTTTCATTCCAGAGCATCAAAGCATTTAAAGAACATTCAGTAAAGCCTTGTAGCACCTGTGTAGGAAGGGGAGGCACACACCCACATGCAGAGCAATTTTACAGATGGAAAAACTACCACAAGCCCCAGCATCCTTACCAGGGACATGCTTCATGCCATGGCGAGGCTAAGAGAGAAGCCATGAGATTTGACACTTGATGCCACTGCAATCATCTTCTTTTTTCCCCAGCAGTTTTATTAGCAGCCAAAGCATTTGAAGATCACGCTATTTCCCTCTGAAGGATCATTTCTCCCTTTCAAAGTAATCCCCTCTTCCTTCAGAGCAGATAATCTACACCATTTACTATAAGCCAGTTATGCTGGCTGAGGGGCAAGCATCGCACTGTGCACTGTGCTGGCTTTACATGGAAGAGAGACACAAATTTCAGGCTCAGCAGAACTGATGGTCTCCAGCCTGTGGTTTGCAGACCCCATGGAAGACTTCCAAGAGGCCTGTGAAGGGCAATTAAGAAAAGCAAGCTTAACATGAGTCTGCTTAAATTTCTAATCAGGGGTCCATGCCTTTACAGAAGTACTGGGGTTGTACCCTGAAAAAAAACAAACCAAAACACCCCCCCCCAAAGGTGTCTGACCACTATTGCCCAAGCCACAAGTTCAACTCCTCTAGCTGAAAATAACCTCCAAACACAGTGGTATGAGAGGAAACACAGTCTGCTTGGATTACATCCTGTTTGCCTCACCCTCAGAAGGATATCATTTATTATCACCTAGAAAGGATCTCTCCCAGTATGTGCACTTGTATGGAGTATCACATGCATTCAGATTGTTAAACTACTCGTAGATTGAGCTGGTTTAGGTTTTCAGAGTTCTTTTTTGCTGGGAAGACAGGCTGAGGAAAGTGGTGAGCAGATCAGCACCATTCTGAAGCTAACCCAAAATACCATATAGATTATATATTGTTAAGCTCTCACAGTCCTATGCCAGTACCGACTTGCTGGCAAAACCAAACCAGAACAACCCCAAACTCCCTCTTCTCCACAATTACTGGATTTAACATTCCCATTAATGGGCTAAAGTACTACCAGCTGCTAAAGACTACAGATTTTAGCAACTCTTTTACATAGCACCCTGGGTGAGCACAGCTCTACCTGTTCTTGATGTTGTTTCTGGAAACAACATCACTGGGTTAGCTATGGTCCGTCCTCAGGTGATTTGGCTGCTTGATAAATAAAGAACAGCTGATCCTGCCATGTCACCATCTCCTGCAGTAAGAGGCTTCCTGGGTACCTAGTGGGAGTTCTGCTAAGCTTTTAAGCCCATTGGCAACGTGGGGAACAGTCTGTAGCTCCAAAGCCAAGAGGCTCGAAGTAATAATCCGATTTCAAAGCTCCTCCTCCTTTCCAGCCAAAGGCAGCAAGGGAGGATGAGATCAGACTGTAGATGCTCTTCATTTTAGGTCTGGCCATTGCACTCATCTGCTCAGCATGAGCATGGGGAAGCGAAAGGATGAGTGCCAAAATCTGGAATGGATTGCTTGACTGAAGTTTCTGCAAAGATTTCAAGACTTATCGGGAAAACAATTTTTTTAAGGGGATTTTCGCTGCTCTCAATACAACTAGACTGGCCCATCTAAACAAACCTCCACTTTTTTGGCCTGTGCACCGGCCAAAACTCCTGGGGTATTTACTCCCTGCCATCAAGCTTTGCTGAGGCACCATGGCATTCAAGCTATGCAGCTGGCTTGCACTCTCACCTCGAAACTTCTGTAACAGAAACAAGTGGTGCTTCAGCATTTACACTGCTCCCCCCCTCCAGGATGTTATTAGCTGCCAGTTGATAAGCAATCCATGAAAAAACTATCATCATCATTGAAATAAATAGAAAGCCCAGCTCACCCCTTAGGGGTTCAGGTGATTCCCTTACATTCCTTCTGTTCTTCAAATGAAAACTACAACCTGGCTTTTGAATGGGGAAAGAAAGGTCTGTGCTCAACCTTGCCTGAAAAAGCAGGATGAAACAGTAAAATATATTAAGATAAAAGGCAGCTTTATGTAAAGCCTTGCATTTTCCCTTTAATCTGATCTCTACAGCCAGCCATTCTTCTGCCTCCCCTTCCGATGCCGCACAGAGTGCAGCCCGCAGCGTACCCACCACAAACAAACCTGGGCTGGCAGCTCAGCAGGGACATCAGCCTTAAAGAGCTGTCGGCAATAGAAACTCTTCCTCCTCACTCAGGGTCAGACAAAAGAAAACCCACCGAGAAAGAGCCTGCAGCCACACACAGGTAACCCCACGGGTTTCTACCACCACAAGTGGCCAAGATGAAGGGTGGGCGAATTCCACCACAGTGCTATAGTGAAATCCAAGCTCCAGTGTTTTTTTCTATTAGGTTAGCAAAGAAGAATTGGCAAAAGTGTGAAATAGCTGCCAACGGGTACCCACCCTGATGACTCAGCCAGCCGGCTACTCAGATGTGTGAACTGCCTGTTTGCAACAGGCTTAGTCTCAAGCCTAAGGATGAGTTTTAAAAATACACATCTATCCCTCGGCATAACAGTTTGTGGAACCATAACTAATAGGTCTCTTTAGAGTCTCTTAGATAACTGTCTGCACTAGTCTGGATAGCCAAAAGCATCAACTGGCTTATCTATCAGACTATCTGAGCTTGTTCCAAAATTATACAGTCCAGACATACACTTCCATACAAAAATTAATAGTTTTTATACATTTTCATTTTATTATTGTAAGAAACACAGATGCTACCACCCAAATGCGAGATATATGCACTAAGGTACAGGCTTGTCATAGGAAATAAGTGTTTTAAGCCTGCCAAATATTGTAATATGAGTCACAGCTCTATACACAGCCCTGGCTTCATAACACATGTCACCACAGGATCCGATGTCAAAATAAACACAAGAAGTTATCTCTTCCAGTACTCACGTTCTACCTTCAGCCCTCACAAAAAAAAAAAAAAAATAAATCTGTATTTTCATTGGATATGTGGAGAAGGCACGCAGAGCTTTTAAAGCCTGGTCGAGGCTCAGAGCCTCCACTTCCAGTGACTGCTATCCATCTTGCCTTCCTCAGCTGTCCTATAGAACACGCAACCTGCCGTGCTCTGCTGAGATGTCATCTTCCACTGGATGCTAGTAAAAACCTAAACAGAGCTCAACAGGGTTGCTTGGAGGTGGAGGTGACTACTCTCAGATTGGGGAAGAGTGGCTGGAAAGCAGCTTGTGGAAAAGGACCTGGGGGTGCTGATTGACAGATGCTGAACATGAGCCAGCTTGTGCCCAGGCAGCCAAGGTGGCCAACAGCATCCTGGCCTGTATCAGCAATAGCGCAGCTAGCAGGGACAGGGCAGTGATCACCCCCCTGTACTCAGCACTGGTGATGCCACACCTGGAATACTGTGTTCAGCTCTGGGCCCCTCACTGCAAGAAAGACATTGAGGCACTGGAGTGGGTGCAGAAAAGGGCAATGGGTCTGGTGAAGGGTCTGGAGCACAAGTGTGATGAGAAATGGCTGAGAGAACTGGGGGTGTTTAGTCTGGAGAAGAGAAGGCTCAGGGGGGACCTTATTGCTCTCTACAACTATCTGAAAAGAGGCTGTAGTGAAGTGGGGGTCAGTCTCTTCTCCCAAATAACAAGTGATAGGACAAGAGGAAACGGCTTCAAGCTGTGCCAGAGGAGGTTTAGATTGGACATTAGGAAACGTTTCTTCACAGAGAGGGTGATCAGGCATCGGCACAGGCTGCCCAGGGAAGTGGTGGAATCACCGTTCCTGGAGGTGTTCAAAAAACATGTAGATGAGGCCCCCAGTGGCCTGGGTTAGTGGTAGTCTTGGCAGTCCGGGGGTAAAGGTTGGACTTGATGATCTTAAAGGTCTTTTCCAACCTAGTTGATCCTATGATTCAGAGCTGGGAGCAGCCAGGAGGCCCATAGGAATTCCTGTTCCCTTCCACGCAGCTGGAGGAAGGCAGGTGAGAAGGATCTGCTCAGATAACCAAAGCATAAAGCTGGCAGTCCCAGGGATTTTAGGGCTAGTGTAAAATCTCAGGAGCTGCTTCTTGTGACACACTGTGACTTGCCATTCACACAAGTGTCACCAGTGCAACTCTCCTGGCAAGGCCAGAAATGGCCATGAACCACCAGCTCCACCCGCATCTGGAAGAAGCTCCGCTTACATGTGTGTTTGCCAAGGGAAATTATACAGAGCCCTTCGTGTGCTTAGGAGACGGACGCTCTGTGTTTTACTCCACATCTGGCAATGCTGCTCCATAAAAAAGGTGATGGAGCGCTTGGAGCTCTCCTTCCAGAACACAGGATTAGTATCTTCTTCAACACCTATGCCATACAGAGATTCTTCTCTAGCTTTATTTAATGTCATCTTTATAGCTAATGAATTTTGAGGTTGCTACAAACAACTTGGCTATTTATACAATAATAATTACATCTGCCAGAAATGGTAAATTAATAATGTTAATTATGTTCATAAATGTTAATGCTAACTACACTCTTAAAACATGTATTATAAACAGCATCATAATTTGAGACAAAGGCAGTAAATTACTTGCCCAGACACAGAGGAAAACAGGTCTACTGCTCTAACACTTTTATTCTACAGTACCTTTTTCTCCTAAATTCTTTTCTGCCATCCAGAATAAGAAAAAAGAAAAACAAAACCATACTTGTTTCATTACAGTTAAAAAAAATCTAACCCAAACCCTACCAAAACCTAAGGGTCTGTTACATCTTGTGAACTGTAATAGTCAGCTTTGTTTCTGCAATTCAGTACAGAAGTGATGACACTGGATTATCCAAAGATCTGTACAAAATGCTTTGGTTGGACGAAATAGCTGATCTGCCTGAAGTGGGGAAAAACCCATGGTAACAGATAATTATATAACCAGCTTGTAAAAGTGTTATTAGTAGAGCATGGGATCAGGAAAGCCCTGGCTTTGATTCTCACTTCATGCATTCAGTGATGAGAGCTAAATCTCTGCCCATTTCTCTCTCCTCCCCCCCGCCAAAAGTTAGATAATCTTTAGCCAACCCTGTAAAACACTTGCAACCTTTGAGTAAAAGCAAGGCTGGGTTAATGTACTGCTACTTCTCTAGCGTTCAGATGCTGTGTTCTTCTTTGATAATAGAAGAAAACTGGAAAAAAAAATTCCTCTGCTGTTAAGATAAGGTAGCTTGAGGACTCAGGGGTAAACTCTAAAGTTCAACATTTTAGTGTGAAAGGACATTTCCAGTCATTGGCTACTGGAATTCAGATCATCAGATCTTGACTAAATGATAAATTCAATAAAAAAAGAGCTTTGCCAGAAAGTATCTCTTTCTTTCAAGAAAGAATGGGAACATTAGCCATCCTGTACATTAACTAAGCATAGCAAAAAAACACACATGGACCTTGTTCTCAGTTATCCACAACTGGATGCCTCTGGAAACCTTTCCTCAGAAGTACAGTTTTGCTCTTCCTTTCTTAGGAATGACAGAGGCAAATCCAAGCAGGAGAAAAATTAAACTGGTGGCAACAGACCTTGAAGGTCTGACAGTGACCTGCAGCACTAAGGTCTTCAAAACCGCTTTCATTTGCCAGAACATAAATTAGTTTCCTTACTAGGTACAGCACCGGGGTTAATGGGAGCTTTATAAAGCCTTCTTTGAACATACAGATTATCATTTTCAAAAAAGACTAATCTTTTGGTTTAAAGTACAGTACTGGGAGCCAGAAAACCTATTCCCAGCTCTGTCAGGCTGGGTGACTTCAGGCAACCCACTTGACTATTCCTCTTTTTCAATAGACACAAAATAGAGACAAACACCTAAATCTCCCATGAGACTTAATATTTGTAAGACAACGAGAACCAGCTTAACTATTCACAGATCCCTCAAAGCAGAAGAAGATGGCAGGCCCTTTTATACGTAGGCTTGCTCAAGCCTCTCCAAACATTAAGTCCCACAGATACAAGCAAGGACACCTGCACCTGACACTTTATACAGGCATGAATTGAATTACAACATTGCCAATTGCATTTTTTTTTTCAGCAGTGAAGGAAATGTCTCATCCTGCCTGGCATTTCTGTCTGAAGGAGCAAAACTGAGGAACTAAGGAAAAATCAAGTTTAGGGAAAGCTATGCTGGCTAGGCAACTCTCAAAGCACAGCTTTCCTCTGCAGGATCTGATTTCACTGCAAGAATGTTAAAAACGGTTTAAAGACAACAAAATAAATTAAATTTAAAAAAAAATTCAAGCATTTCAAAGGTAATATACAGAAAACTTCAGAAAGTGTGAGATGACAGAACATTCAGCTCTGGGAACAAGGGTCACTACTACTCTTTCAAGAACAAATTCACCCTAGACATCTCCACTGTGAAAACCAATACTGGCTTAGAGTCTTGTTTCAGGAGGTCCCTACCATTCATCCCAAATTGTTGTAATTACCTACTCTTCGTCTTTTAGTTTCCATATATTAGTCTCCCTCAAACTTTTAAATAAATAATATAATATAAATAATATAAAACATTTGGGTATAAAACAACCTCATTGTTTCCAGCCCTCCTTAAAAGAGGGCATGCAGAGCCTTACATACGTTATGCACTACAACACTTCAGACTCACATCTTCAAAGACTGAGCACACCTCTTTTCTGCACACCCCAAAGTTTTGATCAATGCATTTACATGCTCCTGCTGCTACTCGAAACAGCACTTGCCCATAAGCACAAGTGACTCTGACCTGGTCACTCCCAAAGCACTCAATCCCATTATGTTGATGGGTGGTAACATTCCGTGTGACTCACTAATAAATTTCAGCAAGAGAAGTTCCAAAGACTGTTTCCCAAACCATTCCCTTCTAGCACACAAAAATTTCAGGAAGTCATTTTAACTCAATAACCTCCACGTCATTAAGCAAACAAAGAAAATCACATCCTATTCTGCAGACTACAAAATTTGCTCATTCCAAGGTGTCTCACACAGAAGAAACTTATCCAACCAAAGACAGCAATGTAATGTCACTTCTCTTTCCTCCAAAATAAATGTTGGTGTTGAGAAATATTCCACCTACACATTTACTGTGGGCAGCCTCAGTCAATGCTGGAGCACATCCACAGCCAGCAGTCAAGGAACAGTATTCAGTACTACCTCTGTATTGACTTCTAAGCTGGGGTACAAAGTTAGGAATTTGTCCTGTGTTGTTCCCCTCCCCCCATCTGTTCATTGATCTAAGAAGGAAGAAAAAGCAATCAAAAAATGACCAGACTCACTTTCAGATAAGCTGAGGCATCATAATTAGTTTTCAAATAAAAGGCAAATTATTATGTTTTTCTAATAGCACTTGTGAAGGAGCTACAGCAGTTTGATCCATTGCTATTCATTCCTTCAAACACACATCCAGTCTTTCAGTCACTCTGCTTATTGGCTATATGGAAGGTAAAGCAGCAAGGAGCACTAAAGGATTAATCCTCACAATAGCGGGAAGCAGGAGTCCCGGCTCTGAGGGAGGTGAGTGGGGGAGAAGGATGAGCATGTAAGGCTGCATTCCCTGGGCTCTGGACTTCCTTCTGATTTCATCTTCTGCCTAAAGTTATCTTAAAAGGGAGCTACCACAGAAAGGGTGCCCCAGTGGCTTAAATGTAAATAGCAATATGGGAATTTTGTTTTAAACCTGCAAAGACTACAAGAAAGGGTTACATGTGAGATAAATATGAGGCATGGCTCAGCAGGGAATGGAAGAGCTAAGGCACAAACACTTTGTATTCTGTTTGTTGGGAGTCACACAGTAGCTGGATAGATTTATGATTCAGATGTTTTAGTGTTGGTTATCAGCGATTAGCTCAAACTCTTAGAAAAACAGAGAGAGAGAGAGAAAGATTAAGCTTTTGTCTGCCCCAGCCCTCATCCTTCCTTCGCCTGGCAGCAGGGGTTACTGATTGTTTCTGTTCCTTTTTTAACATCAGAATGGCTCTGAGCCACACTCACTGCAGCAGCAGATCACACTGCCAATACAATCATAAACATTAGATTCAACAGCTAATTCATTTAAGTGCGACATCATTTATTCAGGTACAGTCTATGCAAGTATATTTGTAAGATTTGGTTATAAGGGAACTTTTAAGTGTGGAGGTTTTTCCAACCATAGAGATCATTTGGGATACAGAAAGGGCTGACAAAGAGGGACCGGTTTTGTTAACTTAATCTTCGGTCTTTGTATAAAGCCAGTAACATACACACAAGAGGACTTCATGCATCTTTATGGCATTTAACTTCACAACAACCATGTGGGCTTCTCACAGATAAGCTAAGTCACTTGCCCAAGATCACACAGGAAGCCAAATGCAGAGCACTTAAACTGAACATAACAACTCTCAGACTAGACCTCTAACCATTGCAGCATTAATCCATTTCTAATTTAGTTTAATTGAACTTAACACTCAGCTAACAGATTTATTCCAAGACCCTGTTACATGGTGTGGAGCTATACGTTAAAAGAAGAGATTCAGACTTTTCTGTGAATCACATCTCTATGTGTAATGTAATGAGGCAACCTTAAGGACAGAGTCATCCTCAGCACCTCTGTAACCAGGGGACCTGAAACGCAGCCGACCTTCAAAACCACACTGCAGCTGAATGCCGTGGTTGTGGGAAGACAGGGTAAGGAGGACACTAATCCTGTGTCTCACTGCATCTGCAGAATGATGTATATCCCCAGCTCAGACCAAGGCCCAAAGTCCATATGGGAGCAACTGAACACAATGCCCAGTTTTTCAAATGCTGAGTCTACAAAAATGCCTTTTTGTCTAAACTGTAAGGGACTCTACACTTTTAGGGGAGAGAGGGGGAATTAGGGTAATTTAATAGTCTGTAATGGTGATACAGCAACTAAAGGTGATGCTGCTATAAGAACAAGAGTTCCCCCATATTACCTTGGTTTTGGTTAAAACACAGAGCAATACTAGGACTTGCACAGGAAGGCACCTGATGGCAGATTCCTCTCTTACAGATCCAACCAGGATCACACATCTAGGACAATTCTTACGTGCTGACCCAGCATACAGCATAAGCTGCAAACACTACATGCTTGGTACGTCTCCAACCTCACGCGTGCATGTTCACTGCTCACAGAGTCCATCTGTGTACAATTTACCGCATCTGGGAGGCAAACAGGCTGCACATCTGCACATCAGTGATGCGGCGGGTCCAACACAGAGAAGGAACATGAGGCTTATTAGGCAGAAGTTACAACAGATCATTTGAGTGATTTCTATCCAAAAGCTCCCAGACAGGAATAGAGGAGGCTCCAGACTTCCCTGGACTGCTTCTTAAAACGTTGCAGGGCTGCTTTCCTTGAGATGCTGCACATTGTGTGACCAGATTAAGCTCTATTAACGTAAGACACTTTTAAATAGAGCAAACTAAAACTAAACTTGGAATTAACTGGACTGGTATAAAATTATACCTTAATGCACACAGAAACCAGATTAGAAGACAGATGGTGAAGAGGAAAGGAGAAAAAAGAAGAGTGGATTGGGTATACATATGTGGATTTACATTCTGTGAGCTTGGCACATGTCTTAGAGGCATTTTTTATTTCCAGCATAATAGAAAGTCGCCTGACAGTGCTGGTACACTAGATAAGGGGAAAAAAGAACAGACGCTTTCGAAGGACTTTGTAGTATGAGTCTTCAAGCAGGAATTTAGAGATCAAGGTGAGTAGGAGCATTGGAGGGAGGAAGGAAGTTCTTTCAGATATGGTGAAGGCATAAAAAAGGAGATGCAAGAGGAAAAAGGAAATTCTGGTGAATCAAGAGTAACTGTCAGGGTCCAGATCATAAGCAAAAGTGCAGAGATGCAGCTTGGGCAGCAGCGTGCAGAACCCTGAAAGTAGAAGCAATATAGTGGAGGCTGTCAAAAACTAATTAATAATAGTAGTCATGCCAAGGAAAGGAACATAAAACATCATTATACCTCTTATAAATGCAGAGTGAATCTACACCTTGAACTCACATGCAGTTCTTGTCCCCATATTTAGAAAAAATTAAAGACAGAAGAACCAAAAAGCTGGAGCAAGGCAACGACAGTGATCAAGTGCACGAAACAGCTTCTGCAGGAGAAACAATTATGCAAAACAATAAAAGACTATAGAACCAGAATGGCACAGAGAATGAGTGCTTGTAGTTCCTTCTGAAAAAAAGAATGGACAGACATCAAATGAAGCTCTCAGGATAAAAATAAACAAAGGAGACACTTCCTTGCACAAGCAATAATTCATCTGCTGTCTCTTTGCCATGGAATATCATAGACACTAAAAGTGCACGTGGGTTCACAGAAGAAACAAGCATCTTAACAGGGGGTGGGGTGGTGATGTGTGTGTGAAGAGATAAAAACCTATCAAGGGCTGTTAAATACAAAAGGAAGTTTCAGAGCTGCAAATATGAGCCAGAGGCTAGTGGGCACAGTCTAGGGAAATATCATTGCTTGATTGCCCCATTCAGACACTCTTCCCTGGGTATCTGCTGTACAACAAGAGACAGGATGCTGGGCTAGGTGGACCTTTGATCTAACTCTGTACATGCATTTTTGTGTACAAGGCAGAAAACTGTTTGTATTCCATGCTGAGATAGTAAAATTTGAATGGGAAAGAACACGATTTAGACGCCAAATTCAGAAAACACTAGTGCCTAGAGCTGAGTGTCATAGACGTAAGAAAATGTGAGGGTCCTAGAAAAAAATAAAATCCTGTTACAGCACTAAAGTGGAGGACAGAGATTGAACTTCTGATGGCAAGTATGTGCATGAATACAGAAAACTGCATTTCAGACATAGAAGGGAATAGAGACTTGATTTCACACAACTTAGGATGTATGAACGATGGCAAAAAAAGAGGGGATAAAAGAATGGTATTGAAGAAGACTCCCAACATGTAACAACTCCACTCTCCCACAATGCCTCAAGCTATAAGCAGAGTCAAGAGAAAAAGAGATGAAAAATGCAGTTTGACATGCTTGTTCAACTTCAAGAGATGAATCTGAGATGAGGCAGTGGAGATGATCATGTCATTAAGGTACTGGACAGACATGGGGAGATCAGAGTTCATTTCCTAGCTGCGACACAGACTTCCTTCAAGAAGTTGGGCATTTCACTTTGTTGTTCCATAAAACTGAGAAAATATTTTCTTAATGAACAAGAAAGCTGTAAGGCTGAATTCCTTAACATCTGAGATGCACCGTGGTGTCTGGAGAAGCACAGTTAGGACAGCAAATGCCAGGCACTCACATGCCAAGCACCACATTTCATGGGCTGCTGGGACCAGGCACAGCATGGAATGTAACCACTGTAGCAGTGACAGGAGAAATAATTCCACCACAGGAAATCAGCTCAGGGAAATTAAACCCTATAAGGTGTAAGGGGAAGAGGTTTTGAAGCCAGTCAAAATGCAAGATGTGTAAAACGTTTTTAAGGAGACAAAAAGTTTGCAATGCATCTGAAGAACAACGCAGAAAACTGTAGGAAGAAATCAGCATGGCACTACAAGGGTAGCAGATAAACAGGATGATTTGGTATAATAATACTGCAACATCTAAGTCTACATCCAGAATGCACTTGAACACTTAGAAATAAAGACTCAATGCCTAACAATTTTCAATGCTTTCTACAGATTTCCCATCAGACCCCCACAATCAGGAATGTAAAAATCTACAAGAACAGCAATACGGGCTGTTTGGATCCACTAAAACTTCACACTCAAATACTGAAGATACACTAATACTTTGCTAGAGCTAAATTTGGAATTACTATAACCAATAAAAGCTGAAGCTTCCTCTGACTCCCAATCAGTCATTCAAATTATACTTAATGTCCAAACTAAATATTTGCCAAGAGGTGTAAAATGACTCCCAGACTGAACTGGCAGAAAACACAGAAGAGCCCAGAATAGACCTTACTGATAGGATAAATTGAGCCTTGACATGTGTGGAGCCCATCTGCGAGTGACAAAGAGTATGCACTTCATTTCTGTTTATTCCTTTCAACCTGGATGAAATTTCATGGGTAACTTTATAGCAACACCGCCAGGCTGGTGCCCAGCTTCCCTACCTGCATCCCCCTTTCACTCACAGCTCTGCAGCAGCTCCTGGGCATCACCGATGATCAGGCACTGGGAGGTTTTAGGATTAAAAATCCTAAACCTGCTATTAGATGGTTTTCTTTCCCATATTATTTTACAGGTGGATCAGCCTTCCTCTGTCCATCTCACAGTTACTTGTGGCAATGCAGCACAGCACACAGGAGGACATGGCTGCTGTCAAGCACCTACCTACGACCTGAGCACAGCCCTTAGCGCACATGGGAGCACTGAGCTGCAAGCCAAAAATTTACTTTCTTCATTTTCAGGAGGACCTGAGAATCAGAAACCATCCAAGTCAGATGGCTAACTACAGCAAATCAGTTCTAGAATCATAAATCCACAGAATCAGCTAGGTTGGAAAAGACTTTTAAGGTCACCAAGTCCAACTGTTACCCCAGGACTATCAGGTCCACCATTAAGCCATCTCAGTAAGGGCCTCGCCTACATGGTGCAAAGCTTCTCATTTAACATAAATTAATAAACTTCATCATCAAACCCATTAGAAAAGTTTTAGAGCACTTTTTAATTTAATTTTTTAACCAAAAGCACTTCAATAAAGGTCGTAAGCAAATAGTTTATTCTGCAAACAGGAAGAAATGATTACGATTTTAGAATTTAAAACATTAAAATTAATCCAAGTAATCATACATCAAAGCCATAAATTGCTTAAACATGTACAGAAGAAAAGTCTGAATTGAATGTAAAGACTGAATTTGGCTGTAAATCTCCAGACTGTAGCAAAATTCGGAGATAATCCGACTTTTACTAACACAAAAGTCAAAAAAATATTAACATCATATTTAAATGACTATTTATTGCTTGCTTGTTGGAATAAAAAAGTGAAACCCTCACATTTTAACAAATGTGCATAAGCTTCCCCAAAGTTTGAGGGTAGGGAGTTGTCAAGATACTTGGAAAAACTTTTCGAAGCGTACCTCAAAGAGCAGGAGGCAGGAGTCCTTGACGGGTGCTGGTAACAAGCAGTTCAAGAGCAGGCGCTGTAAAAACCCAGGGCAGCCTGCCACTGATGCCTGGAGTCACATAAAATTAATTTAAATTGGAAACAAACTGGCCTGGGTAGCACTCGCCCGAGTTTCTAACGATGTTAAGAGCTAAGCAGCGTATTACGTATTTTGCTGGCAGCTTGATCATTAAAATTAAATAGGAAGTGGCAAAGCTGCAGGGCAGGCGATACCGTGCATTCGTGTATTAAAAGCAAAGGTGAGCCTGGGAATTACAGACGCTTGTAAACCTTACTTTAGTACCTGGTAAAATGGTTCGACTCAGTAGTTATGGATGTTAGATTAATGCCATACAGGAGGCACAGATTAACATGGTATTTCCATAAGAAAAATGGGCACCTCCATCTTTTCTGTAAGGAGAGCCAAGACAGTAGTTAAAGAAAAACTGGTAGATATAATTAATTTGAATTTTCAAACAGCCTTTGGTAATATTAATCACTGCAGTCTATTAGGGAAACTAGTCATGGGGTGAGAGGTAAACATCTGTCAATAGATTAAAGCTAATTTAGAAAAAATGAGCAGCATGAATAAATGGCCAGTTTTCAAGAAGGTTAATGGGGGAAGTCCCAGGGGCGGATACTATGATCAACGTTTAATATATTAAATGATCTGGAAAGGGGCATATACAATGTGAAATAGGAGAAAAAATAATTTGTTGACAATACTGCTTTGTAAGTTATTTAAAACTAGAGAGAACTAAAAAACTAAATCTTCAGGATCAACCCAAGTTACAGCAAACAAATGTTAGTACACACAAGTGCAACATTATGCAAATTGGCAAGGAGAGTTTGGAGTAATTGTGGACATGGATGGGTTCCACATTAACTGTAACCATTCTGAGAAAGATCTAAGTGCTCTCCTGGACAGCACAGGGAAAACATCTGCTTAGTTTCCAGTCATTGTCAAAACCACAAACCAGATGTGGAGCTTTGTATTAGAAAGAGATAAAAAATAATATGGAAACCACAATTTCAGCCTCAAATGTTGCGTTCAACCCATTTGTCCTTGTAACAAAACAAAATATAAGAAACCTAGAGGAGTGACATAAATTAGAGCTCCAGAAAGATGCTCATCTAAGAACTCAATTACAAAATACACACATTACAAAACTCAGACTCGCTGAACCCAAGTTAGTGTGACTTTGGATAGCCTACAGTCCATTAAAGTTTTCTGAATAAGAACTCTAATGATTTTCAAGTTTCTGGGCTGCATTCAAAGGGCAATAAGTAAGAGGTGAAACAATCCGAGCGTACGATACATAAAGCAGACAGAGAAAGCCATCTGGATGCACTTATTCTCCATTCCCACCCTCTTTTTCTCCCAATAAGACAGGAGCAAGGAGTTGTCCAACTAAATAAAAGACAACATATTTAGAAGTGATGAAAGAAAATACTGCTGCACCCATATAGACAGAACTAACCCACAAAACTCAACTCGGCAAGGTATTTATTGAAGCAATAACCCTAATAAGATTAAAAACCACAAAACATCAACAATGTCAGCAATTGGAGTCAAGAGATTTCTGCAGCTTTCCCATTTGTCTTTGCAGGATTTTACTCTTTCTTCCAAGGTATCTAATATTAGATGACTCAGGACAAGAAATGAAAACAAGCTGGGCTAGTGGCCTCATCCAGAACCTGATCAGAAGTTCAATGCGAGGAGGACAAATTCTGGACATGAAAGTAGTTCAAAATGAAAGAGGAAGGAAACAGGGAAGACATGATTTTAACTTCATTGTGTGAGTTGCATTCAAGGAAAAGATGGTTTAAGTCACCACAAGAATAGCTGGGCGGGAAAAAAAAAAAAAAACACGCTGAGAAACAGAGCTTTTTATGTCCAAAATATTCAGCCTTTTCTGAAAGTGGTAGGAGGCAGTATTAACTCTACAGTTATCATCACTGACTCTTCCATCCAGACCAATTACTATTTGAGGAGATGCCAATCTTTTCTTCTACCAGGGAGGCAAAACATCTCCATCAAAAACCAACCACCAGGCACAGCCAGCTAGCCTCCAGAGCACTGACTCACATAGCAAGATCATTGTATATTTGCCATCTAATTCCTTCTTATACCTTCCAGTAAATCCTGAGTCACTTGTCCAGTACTTAGCCCAAGTCTGCCAAAGGAATACATATGTGAAGTGTCCCCACTCTCCTACTTCATCAAATAATCCTCATACTGGTTACTGAGACGAATCCACTACTTACTTATCATACCAACCATCCCCTACTTTTCTATTCTCTTTGAGGACAAAAGGCATACAAGATCCTATTTCTAACCCTGGACTATTTGAAGTATATTATCTGGTGCCCTCCAATCTATTTGTCTAGTATAAGTGTTTTAAGAAGAGAGCTTCCTGTTCCTGCTTAGGATCCCTTCCTTGTGTTCAGAATCTACTTTCTCCTTCTCCTTTCTCTTATCATTTCTATCACCCAATTCCCTTGGCTCCCTCGGTGTCAGCATCCTTTAGATACAGGTAAACATCAAACATATTCAGGCCTTTCAATCTGTCTTTACAATAGGATCATTCTCCTGCTGTTATTCTGGTTAATACTCTCTGACTTACACACAATTTTTAAATCTTTCTGGCATTAAGGTGTTCATAAACAAGGTTACACAAAAGGGTAAGGGCTACTGTCAGTCTTAATACATTTTATGGTGTAACATACCATAAACAGTCAGTAGCTTTCCTTTGTATTACCACATCTTTAAGAAGAAAACATCATGCAACATTATGCTCTTATGGCCTTTCTTGAACTAGAGGTCTGCCTTACTCTAAAATGTTTAGAACAAGGTGTCAAGCCTACAACAAACATGACCCATTGGACTCACAATGTTTTTAAATTATAATAAACACTGGGCTCAATTTGG
The DNA here is from genome assembly GCF_000696875.1 of Nestor notabilis. Taxonomy (NCBI): domain Eukaryota; kingdom Metazoa; phylum Chordata; class Aves; order Psittaciformes; family Psittacidae; genus Nestor; species Nestor notabilis. The sequence goes on from NW_009936894.1 coordinate 36,385, forward strand.
TTCACTAAACTGGGCATATACTTGGATCATATTGTCAAAGTATCTTCAAGAACTGAAGTAAAATATAAAATACTGATTTTGGCCAAATGTCACAAGATACAGCACAATCATTCTCACATCACTAATGTTCCCACCAATTAGCTCTGGTTTAGTTTATTTATGTCCAGATATGATAGCATATGCTTTCCAATCTGAAGTTCTTTACCTATACTTCTAATTTCTTTCTAGGATCTTACACTTTTGAGTAGTACTCCTTTAGCATTTTTAATGTGCATGAATTTAATTATTACACTGCCTATTTCCTTCTCTGAATCATCAGAGACAGAAACTACTTCTGATCCCTGTGGCAGCCTGATACATATCCTCTCACAGCAGTTTACAGTTACAGGTTTGCCCAGGGTAGGGAAGGTGAACCTGAGGGGTTTTGGTTATTGCTTTTACAGTTCTCTATATTAATCAGCATTATTGAGATAAACGTCATTTTTTTTCAAATAATGAAGTTATAACCATGCGTTATCCACCTTGAATGACGCACATAATGTAATGCCATATTAACAGTGCTTCACCACTTCAATTTCTGAACTAGAGGAAACTGCAGGAAGCATAAAACTACGGAAGAGGCTAGAAGTCAAGTAATTGTCCATCTGAGGAATTACTTTCTGTATCTACATGCTATTAATCAGTACGAAGTCTCATTTTAAGTCCCTTTTAAGAGGTGCTATGTTTTGGATGTACCAGCGAAAGCTGTTGGCAGATGAGGGAAGGTTACTGGAAGACGGGGCTCATGCAGACACAAATTTTCTGGAAGCACATGAAGTGTCTGAAGCTCGTCCATGAACACCACGCCGTGCACTCTGCAGACCATGACATGTGTCAACAGGACAGTGGTTGAGCAGCCTGGCTTCCCTTCCTTCCCACTGCCCCCCTCCCTCCATTGTGAGCCCAGCTCTGTTCTCTGTCACTAGAAGATCTAGTCTTGATTCTGCTTTCTGCTTACAAAAAAGAGACATAGAAAAGAGAATCCAAAGGGCCATATGAATCTCTACATGATGTTAGCATTCCCTTAGCAAAACTGAGGCACCACGCATTTTGTCTAAAGCACAACAGATGAATATAACCGTCAGACTGGGTCAGTCCAAAGGCCCATGGAGCCCAATATCCTGCCCAAGACAGCAAGTACCAGCAAATACTTGGTGGGTGCGTAAGAATATCGCAAGCATACCATAAGACTTCCCCCCTACCAGCTTCCAGCAAGCTGTGGCTTAAGACTTCCTGTGCCAGAGATTGTATCTTTGTGCTTAATTGCCCTCGATGAACTTCTCTTCCATGAATTTGTTTAATTGCTTTTTGAACCTATCTCGACTTCTGGCATCCACAACATCCTGTGGCAATGAATTCCAGTTTAATTATGTCTTGCATGAAAAAATACTTCCCTTTTGTGTAGGAAATTACTTCCTTTAAAAACAAAACCAAACAAACAAAACCAACAAACACCAACCAACAACTACCACTATGTAAAACTACAAGTTCTGGTAAAGCATTACAGTGGATTTAAAAGAAATCACTGTATTTCAGCTGTCCTCTCAGGAATTCTGCAGAAGGTTACTGACTGGAGCACTAGACAAAGGTGCTGGTAAAAAAAGGTGAAGTGCTACATGATGGTGGTGGATGATGGCCCTATACAAGTTGAGAACTTGCAGTTAATAAAAAACAAACGGGTTGCCTACATTCCTGGCTGTTGTATGCACTTGCAAAAGTCCATCGTTACAAGACAAGATTCATTCCCTGCTAGACCACAAGAAAAGGTCTGTTTCTAAAACATCTCCCATGTTACACTTTGATTACTTAGATGCTGCAACCCAGTGCAAGTAATCACAAAGAACATAATTTTTTGCTTTGCTTGTATTATTATTGGTTTTGTGGGTCTAATGGTTATTTATTCCCACTGTTTCAGGTCCACAACAAATAAATTTAAGTGTAGAGATAATATTACATAAATAAATATAGATAATATTATATGAAACCTCTTTCTAGTCTCCCCTCCTTTCTCAGTATTCCAAACCAAACAGCACAAGGAGTCTTTTTATATGTTGTTTTTTTCTAATATGGGCAACCTTGGCAAACTGTACCATCTATCCAAAACTGAAGTCCAGTGGAGCTATCAGGACTGACAGCAATCTCTGTAGTGCTTAAGTGCTGATAGTCCAAGAAGAGAGCAGACATGGCCATCCGCAGTTCCTCCTTACTGCTAGGTAGGGAATTAAAAGGGTTGACTAATTCCCTGTCTCCTGTCCTTATCTGCAACAATGCTTGAACCAGGCAACTCTGAACTCAGCTGAACATCATTTCACTTAACCCAAAATGAGTGCAAGTGGCTACCCTGCAGTTACAGTTACTAGATTCTTGCAAGGGCAACTTTCATAGCTCTCACACCACATGTGTAGCTGTTCCAAAATGATTTTCTTATAAATTGTGGGGGAATTTGTTAACTTTCTGGAGACACAAGATGAATTCAGGGAGGTGCTAGAGGGTGTTGAGCACTGAGATAGATTAGCCTCTACCTTTACTGCACAGCCAGAGGGTTAGCAGCCTAAATGATTGCAATGTTTCCACCATAGATGAACCACCTTACCGTATGCCAAAGCACTTGCTAAGCTCATTGCAGACCTTGGGGCAGGGGCATAGAGGAGAAAGGTAAAGGCAACGCCATAGGGAGAACAAATCCCCTGTTGAAGACATGCTCGGAGCTGACAGCTGTCAAACACTTCCTTCCACATGTTTCAGAGCAAGAGCACTCCTCCTCACAGGTAGCCTCCACATTTTGCCTATTTTTGTTAATATTTATTGCCAATCTGCCCCAAGAGCAAGGCTTGGGGCCAACTTCTCTTTGGATGGGTGACAGCAACCAAAACAACAAAACTCAGCATTTAGTTCTCCTGAAGCCAGGCCCTTCCCCTTCCCCAGCTGATCACAGAAGTGCACTCAAACCCCATTTTATTTATTTATACATGTTGCCGCACTCTCTATTCCTGGCAACTGGTGCTCATGACATAGTGGCCTGGGACATGCTGGAACAGGGCTCTGGGTCACCTTGTAAGTGGTGGCAGCAGCTGCCTCCTGGATCAAGCGTTTTATTAACCAGCCGCTCAGGAGTGCTCTAAATTAAGTTCTCTGCTCTGTTCCCACAGAGGGGGAGGGAGAAAAAGATGCTGCCACCAAATCCCTATTTTCTTCCAGCAGGACTCACTGAAGTTTTCCCACTGCTCCTTCCTATCCTTGCTGAGATAAGACACCTAAGCCTGGGTTTCCATCAGCAGCCCTCCGGAATATGGAGGACCACTTGCTATTCCAGCTGCCATGGCTTTTCACAAACTACATAGAGCCCTTTTTTGGTTGGTGGCAGTGGTATGCAGCTTGTCTCGCAGCACAGACCCAGCCTTTGGACCATCTCTGCCCCTGAGATGCCTGCACAACACCACCCCTATAAATCCCAGTGGCAAAGGGTTGGGCATCAAGGGTGCTCTGAGCCCAATATCAGTCATTTGGGAGTGGAGACTGTATAAATAGCTGTCGTGCAGATACTCTGGAGGAGCAGCAGGAGAAGGAGGGAGGGAGGGGGAATCTGAAGTGTTGGGCCCCAGCTGTGAACTCCTCTTGTTTTTGTTTTAGGGTAATTAATGTTCTCTTGAATAGAGCCAGGGCATGGGCTCCTGTTTCTGCAGCTTTCAATGCTATCAGCAGCCCTTGCTGGACTGGGAGCAGCGGGGGGGGAGGTTTGTATTTCCTGCCATCCCCATTAAATGAGGTAATGCAAGCGTGGGGCTAGAGGCAGGGCACAGCCAGGGGGAACCCACCCGAGCCCTGATGGAAGCCCACCAGCCTGCTCCCAAGAAACCCCTCTGGAGAGCTGCCCGCCCCTTCCCACTTCTCCATCCTTATTAATTTTGCTGCCAAGGCAGGGGACCACCGTACCCACGCCCCTCTGCCTGCTCCCCTCTCCCACCCCAAGCTCCCCTGCGCCTGAATTAGATACATTCCCCCTGCGCTCCCAGACGTCTCCATCCCCTGGTCCCCTGACAGAGCAATCATTTATCAAGTTGTTTCACGCGTTGTCGGGGAGGGGGGCCCCGGGGGACGGGGGTTTGTTTCGTCCCTTTGTTGGAGCTCCACAGGACCGTCCAGCTTAGTCTCCAGCCAACTGCTGAGAGTTGCCGGAGTCCGGGAGCAAATGTTAAAGGGGCTGCCTTTCATCTGCGGGCTGATCCTGCTGCCTTTTCATTTTATTCTTCCAGCTTCTGGGATGTTACTTGCTTACACACCCCCACACCCACCCCACTATCATTCTGCATGCATGTTTTTGAGGGAGCAGGAGCTTATTTTCCGTGTGCTTGTCTCTTCTCCCTCCCTCAGCAGCTTTTCCTGTCACCAGCCCACTCAGCCTCTGGGACTTGGTGGGGTTTTTTTCTTACCACTCGCCTTTTTCTCATCCTTGAATGTAAGATATCATAAACCAAATTTGTTTAAAGGCAAGCCCTGCTTGTGCAGCCCATGTCCTCCTTGCACACTCTTCGGTGTACTGGAAGCTTTTATCCCCCTTGCTCTTGGGGGGGATCCCTTGCTGGGGAGATCAGTAACTACCTAGAGCGTACCATCATCAAAACACAGTATTTAAGAAAAAAAAAAAAAAGGAAAAATAGATGACACTTTTTGGCAAAAGAACTAAGTAATGCTAAAGAAAAAAAGAACCGTTTCAAGCACTCTGGTGCTTTAAGCACTCTTGTGTTTTCCACATGTAGGGCTGGAAGACAGATGATCTGGTTTGTATTGCAGACTGCCCACGCTCATGCAAGAAGCTTGTGGCAGGTCACCTAACCCCTCTGCACCTCACAGTGCCTCACCTGGAGACCACGACGCTGCCCAGACCCTGGCAATCCTGCCTGCCTGCACTCATTAACCAGCCATTAACATTCCCTTAGGATTCCTGGGTGGAAGGAAACATGAAAATACAGAGGGCATTAAAGCAGAGATGTCTACATGCACTCCAAAGCAAAGTTCTTAGATACTTGCTTGGGAATGGCTGAATAAAGAAAGGGTAGCCCAAAGAGCTGTGAATCCAAACACACTATTTCCTTCATTTACCAAAGCACATATGAAATGCTGCAAATCTTACGGCTGCATTTATTTTTGGACAACTATAGTTAGTTACAGTTTGTTTTCTAGCAAGCTGCCAAGACTGTCCTCTGTGCTTATGTGTGAGCATTTCTCAGCTACAGCTTGTTGCAGTCCTTAAACGATGGACAGAGCATGAAGGCCAAATAAAAAAGTCCTACTTGCTTAGCAGTTAAGTAGCCATTGTAAATTCCACACATTTCACAGCTGAGAGGGCAGGAGCTGCCTGAGATCTGATGTATTCCTCTCACCACCTTGCCTCCATAACTCTTCCTTGTGGAGAAGAGCTGGATTCATTTGCTTCCCAAGTCAATCAACACGAGTTCATGAGTCAGCCAAGGGAATGCTGAAAAGCAAGAGGGTATGTTCCTGCCCCCAGGAACTGATTACTCTGCCTCTTAATTGTTCCCAGATTCTATTATCCCTGAAGAGACAGAGCAGCACCAGCAACCAGCCAGCTTGTTGACAACATCCACTACATACACAGCCTACCTGATCAGACACACAGAAATCTGCATTTTTGCAAACCACAGACCTGTTGAGACTACAATAGCTAGGTTATCGAAAAGGAAAAGTTAGGTTTTACAGATGTCTATCTGAAATATCATCTGTCTTCTGAGTCAGAGTTGCATATCCTACAATTGTGAGTCTGTTGGTAATCACACGGTCAGAAAGGCATCTAATACCAGGACAGTTCAAACCTATAAGCAGTATGGCCCTCTGCACACCACTAATCCAGACAATTCCCTCTAGTCTTACTTTCTACCAATTCCAGTAGCCTTAATGCTCATTTCCACCTGCTTTTTCTCCTGTCCTTATCCAAACAAGGACACCCAAAGCTTTATTTCACTCTTCACTCACTGCTAAATGGAGTATTTTTGATTTTACACTGCTGCATAGCCTCACTTATAACTAGTTCCTTCATATCACCTATGCAGACTGCTGACTCTGTAACAGTTCAGGTGACAGTGTGTGAAGAAGGAAATGGTACTTGGACTGTAAAAACAACCTGAGGTCTGTCCCATTATTCAAACCCTTTATAATAGTTATTAAATGAGTAATCACATACATCTCCATTACACTTCGTTCAGTGCATGGGAGTGTGAGACTAGGAAGTAAAGACAGCTGTTCAATATTGATTTTTATCCTTCTTATCTTTATGTATCCCTATGCCTAATTTGCTACATAGCTTCCAAGCCCAGCCACCAAATAAGCTATTAATCGCTTCACAGACCTTTTTCTATGGTGGCCTCCACATAGCATCTCAATCCAATAATCATTAATTCTTTTCTCAACCTATTTACAAGTTAATGATTTTTAATCTGATTTGACAAATGAGAAATTGGGAGAAAAAAAATGAACCATGCTAGCAAAACTCACCACTCCATTTAAGCATTCAGTGGCTGCACCTCTATTTGAGAATTTTCCCCTCACCCTCAAAATAATCCTACAAGCCTCATGCTTAGGATTTTTATGGCAGCATTTAACACACTGAAGAGTTTTAATTGTTATTTTCCCCAGGACTACAAGAAGGTGGGTAGGTAGCAATACACTCCAGAGGCAGGGGAAGCAAGGGAAAGAAAGGTGCCTTGACCACAGCTACTCAGAGAACTTCTGGCTGCTTCTTCCCTGATGCACCATTACCAACCTAACTTCAGCCCCAAGCTCTCAGCACTTTCTAAAGCTGAAGTTTGGCAGTACAGTTAAGATGGCTTCAGGCAGTTCAGCACTGAACCTGAAATGCCACAGAGCAATACCAAGCATAAACTCAACTCTGCCATTTCCAACATATCTCCTCAGTTTAGCTCTGCACTGGCTGGCACCCATGGCTATTCCTCTGCTACCTAGTTTAGCTAACTGAAAAACACACCCTTATTTGGATCATCTGGATGATCAGCAACCAGGGATGGAGATGCATGGAAGGAACCAGGGCCCCAAGCCTGAGCTCTGGAGTGCAAAATGCGCATGAAGGGGCCCTTGTCCTCTGTACTTCAGCTGACACAAGAACTTGTAGGGCCTGTCTGTGATGTGATCTGGGACCTCATGCCAGTATCACTTGGCTTCAGCCTATGCTCCTTCCCAGCTCCCACAACAGCTCGCAGTTGTATTACCGCAGATGAGGGGAAGTGCATGTCCCCAGCTGCTTCTGAGGTAAGCACTGCCACCAAGTCAGGTAAATGAAGGTTTCTTGTTTGAAATGGGAAATGAGCAGCTCACCCAGAGCCACAAGTCAGTCTGGGTCTCTGCAACAAAGATGAGTGTGGAGACTGAATATGCAGCTTTACATCAGCATGTTTATTGGCAAAACCCATCCTTATTCCTCTATTCTTATGCCTCTTCCACTCATTTGAGGACTTTGTTGCAAGCCAGACAACCAAAAAAGGTACAAAAAAAATTCCAAAATTTAGCTTCTGAAACCTGGATTCCTCCCCGGCCCCTCACCCCCCATAAGCATGGCCCCACAAAGTTCAAATGATGGATGAAAAGGGACTGTAATAATAGAGGGGAGAGCCAAGAACCTCATACACGCCTTGCCACTGGCTAGGTAGACACAGCACTACAGCCTCACTTCACCAAAAGACAACTTTCTTTTCCCACAACAGCCCCATTTCTCATGTTCTGCCCATGTTCAAACTTCTTCAGCAAACAAGGCAAGAACCACACAGCAAACAGCTTTGTCCAGTGCTTAGCCTTGGTTTATACTCTCAGCACTATCCACCCTAGAGTGAGCACTGCCATTCTCCCATAGAAAAAGAATACGATGCTGTAACTCAAAACAATCCTCATCTGCAGGTACAAGGTGATGGACTAAAGGATGGACAGACAACTGCAAATCTATAGTTTCCTGCCAAGTAAATTGAATTTGTAATTATTTAGCATTGGTTTCAACACAGAAAACAATAACGTACAATAAACTTCTTGCTATCATGTCACGGCAGTGGTTTGAAGCAGCCACCTTCTCTACCACTGCTACCACTTGAGCTCAAGTACAAATTACATCAGCAGGCAACAGACAATATTGGTCTTCGAAGCCTCCACTGCAGGACAGAAACACTGAAAAGCATGCAGGAACAGCCCCATTTTATGGGCATCCTTCCCAAAGGCAAGCAGTTAAAAGTGGTTTTTTTTTTCCCCAGGGCTGATAGTTAGCTCTTCAACCAGTTACATTATTGTTAGCAGTTGGATTTTCATAGTACTGCTGTTGCTCATACCTGCCCTCTTAATTTTGGGATTCTGCTTCTAGCTGGTGGCATTTCCTATATTTACAGCGGCACTGAAGGTAAAGCACTATGAGCATTAATTAGGCAGACTGATATTTTCATTAGTAAAATATGAGAGTCAAAAAATGAGGTTTAAGTTTAACATTTTGTCTGAGCTCGTGCACTCAGTTCCTCTCTGTCATCCATGGAGAAAGAGAGAAACACCTTCAGAGTGATTCATGCCAGTCTAAAATAGACTACCATCCTCTCAATTTCTTTCCACTGATAGTGAAACCCTGCATGGTCAGTCTGACATAACAGTCCAGTTTGAATATTAAATTATTCTTGCCCCTTTTCTCATCCCCACCCGTTAGTCCAACTCCTACACCATGACTGGCACAACTGCTTGCCAGGCACCTCTATGATCCAGCTCATAAAGCTAATCCAAGCAAAAAATAGCTGGAAGGAAGGGGAGTTGAGGTGTTTTGGTTTTTTTTTTTTTATCCACTGGCCAGATCAGCTCTCTGACCTATTTCAGGGTGCCCCTACAAAGACTTGTGCTGGCACACTTGAGAAAGGGCTGATAGGGATGCAGGGACTAGATAGTTACCTAGCTCTTGGGCATGTAGAAATAGATGAAATGAGCTAGGTCTAAAAAAACCCAAAGGTCAGAACTCTTGGGCTATCTGTGCTCAATAATAATAACAATAAAAATATCTTCCTGTCTGGTCTAAGGCATTTCTGGCAAGGCAACTGCTGCTATTTTGTGTGTGCCTTACCCAGAGGTCTCATTTGGAGTGCTTGCATAATGACTCCTAAAGTAAGGTATCAGTGCACAGGCAACAGCCATCCCTCAAAGGCAAACTATTCCCTACAGGATGAGAAAAAGAATCACTGGTTTCCAACCCTGTGTTATTACTAGTCACAGTTCAAGTGGAGCGTCAAAAAAAAAAAAAACCACCCCAGAACCACCAGCAAAAGGCATATCCCTGCCTCCCAACTAAACACCTTTTCTTCCCAGCTCTCCTTCTGCCCAAGCTGAATTTCAGCAAACAGTTTTAGACCATGCATTGCTAAATGTTCTCTTAAAACAACTCTTGCAGCAATTCCACTCTCTTTTTTGGGGGTAGGAAAAGAGAGAAGAACTGAGGAAAGCATTATGCATTCTTCAGACCATGGTTAACCTGACCAACTGTAGGCAACAGCCTCAATCCAAGCAAGAGGTTGGACTAGAGACTTCCAGAGGTTCCTTCTATGTATTTTTGTGATTCTATATTGTGGTTTCTTTATGAGTCTCTCCTAAAATTAAGTCTTGTCTGGCTTTCCTTTCATAACGGTCTTCACAGATCACTTAAACCTTCAAGGTCTCAGCCTTCATTTAGCATCACCTCCCTCTGTTCAGATGCCTTCTTTTACCCTGTTTTCCGTGTATGACAACTCACAAAGCCAGGTGCACATCATGAACAGCCAGGAAAAGCAACAAGCAAAGCCTACCCAGGGCAGGACACCAGGGCAGCACACCAGGGCAGCAATTCTCCGTCCACCATGACTAACCATGATTAACAAGCATGTGTCTTTGTGAACACTAAGAAGTCCACACAAAGGTATGCCTGAATAACATTCAACACACCTTGGACCTTTTGGTGGAAGGAGGTGGCATTAATGTACCCAGGCTAAAATGAACCTGTCTCCAAGCTGCAGCAGGTGCCACTCCCCATTCCACTTCTTATCACATCTGGGGAAAAGTAGAAAAGTGAATCAGAGAAATCAGGATGGTTCCTTACTTCTCAGTTATAGAGAAAGGGCAGCAGAGGAGAGGATTCCTCCTCCTCAGTTGCATAGCAGCAAGCCACTTTTCTGGTGCCACAGGGTAGACCTTATACACTCCTCCTACAGGGGGAGGAACAGAGCCTCTCACTTAGCCTCTCTCTGGGCAGGAGTCCCAGACTACAAATAAGATGTTCTATGCAGCAGCTGGGTATTTATCCTGCAAGAGGTCTCTGCCCTCTATAATGTCAAGCATCTGCCTGTTAACCAGGAAACATCACATAAGAAAGCGTCACCAAAGTACATTTGTTCCTCTGCTCCTAAGGAACCCAGAAACATCCCCATGCAATTCAGCAATTCCTGTTCATCCCCTGCTCCTCACCTTGCCCCTGCCAAGCCACCAGGCTAGGCCAGGGCTCACACACAACGTGCTAACTTTCGTGCAGTCCACTGCGCGAACTCCTCAATGTCCAGGCACATCCTCTTAGGCTCAAGTGTGTATAGCCTTGACAATTTTTTTTTGGGTGGCAATGGGGAAATAAGCACTCAAAAAAAAGAGGAGATGGGGGACTTGCAGAGCCCCTGCCATTTGTTTAGCTCAGACACAACTTCAAGCACTGCTGTAATTGTCTAGAAATCAAACAAGTGGTTGATAGCACCAATTAACACCTTCCAGCATAACAATACCTTCATTCCATCTCTCCCCATTCTCTCAACAGCTTAACATATTGGCACCTTGAATGACTTCTCTCCCAGACAGCAGACAAACAGTAGGAATATGGAGGTGAGAGGAATGAAGGTGTACACAGTGCCCTAGCATGATAAAAAACTGCTAACACAAACTACTAGCAGTTATAAAACCTTATATTAGAATAAGAATTTAGGACTTGAGATAGTCAAGAAGGTGCAACTACTCTGGAGAAATATTTTTTACTCGGCCTCAAAACACTTTTGTGGGTAGTTTCTCAGCTACAAGCTGAGAAGATATTTTAGACTGACCTTCCACCAAAGAATACAGTACTTTTTTCACACAGGGAGAGAAAAGCCATATGAACAATTTAATCAAACTGTGGGAAGATTTAAAAAAGTCTCCAAATTTTCTTCAGAATAAATAAGTAATAAAGAAAAATAAGTTCTCGTTTTTAAGTTACTTCTTTAGCTTCTTGTGTGAATATAAGTTTGCAAACTTAGCCACATGCATCAGTCTTGCACTACAGGAGAGCATAAGACTGTTCTGAAAGCACTCCATATTCAGTGCATGGATCGGGTACCACACAGAGCTGCAGTCAGCTCTAGTTAACAAACAGAGAGTATCCCCAAAGAGAAAAACTTGGTTTCAGGTGGGACACCGATTTCTGTGAGTATAGCACAAATCCGGAGTACATTGACTTGAACCCACTGGACTTGCTCCGAATTTACACCACTGTGACTGAATACAGACAGGGAGAGGAAAGGGGCAAAGGCTTTAGAGTTTTATTCAATATTAAATGTTTTATTAAAGTAATAGGACTATGGACATGAGATTCCCAGGATTTAAAGGAAAGCCACATTGGTGGACCAGCAACATCTATTAGATCAGCAGCCACATCCGGAAAAAGTGAACAGCTTCTGGATTCAGAGCTGGTTTGGGGGTTGGGTTTGGTTTTGGTTTTTTTTGGGGGGGGGAGGGGGCAGGGGAAGTGATTGCTTTTTTTCCCCCTCCTAGAACTTGTGCTACTATTTAAAACAATAAAAAAAATTATCCTTGCAGTAAAAGAAGGCTAATTACCCTTCACAGTGACACTGTCCATCTACCTTAAGATTCAGCTGGAGGGGTAGCTGCAGCTTGGGCGCATTCCCAACAGGGAGAAGCCTCAGGCTTTGCTCCACACCAGAGCCCGGGAAAGGATGGCTCCTGGGAAAGGAGCAGTAATCCCAAACCGGCTAAGCCGGACTGCCTTCCACCACAGCCCAAGGGCCTTTGCCTCCAACATTGAAATGCTAATCTGACTTTGTAAACCCATAAACAAAAACAAAGAAAAGGACACAAGAGGTAAAAAGCCTCTCCGAACTCCACCCCCAAGCCGAATCTCCGGCATTCAGGCTCTGTCCTACGGATCCTGATTTTACCCACAGGAGTGGGTCCCACAAGCTCCCACATCAAAATTGCTCGCAGGCAGCATCTTTATGGTCAGATGCATTTAAATGGCCACTTCCAACCGCACACTAGAATACCCTTTGTTTCAGGAATCTCCTCAGAAAGCAGTTTTTACTGCAAGAACAGGCCAGGCACAGACTCACTAGCCTTACTTATTGCCTTTTTACAGCAGTACACCATCAAATATTAATAATATTAAAACCTAACTGGCTTCAGCAGCTGGGCTCAAGCTTGACCCTGCATGTGCTGAAGGCACCTTCCCCGCCTCCCCCAAACCCACACTGTTAAGACCTATGCCTGCCCACCGGCTCACAGAACAGGGGTAGATCCTTCCCAGACACCCCAGCTAAGACGTGGGTACCACAGCTCTGGGCCTGCCAAAGGATAGTGTGGGCCGTGTAGGAAGGACAGGAGGGGTTAGCTGGTGGGGAGAACAGGTTCGATAGCTTCCCTTGGAAGGCTGATGCTAAATCTCAGGGATCAGTAGGCACCTGCCATCCCAAGGCTTGCTGGCCCTCTCTGCTTGCTCTGCGCTTCTTTCAAACCCTGTCAGCATACCCACATTTGTAGAGTCAACACGGAGAATCGCTTCTCACCAGCAAATGCTCCCTACCAGAGGGAGCATTGCAACCATCTAATTACCCCAAAAGCTGCCCTTTTGTTTCCCACCCTCCCTGTTTTCTTCTGTCTCCTGACCTGTTTTTGCAGGCATTCTGGATTGCCCATCATGTGGAAGCCAGCTTTTAAAGACAAAGCAGTGGCTCACATTTATCCCTCTGCTGAGAATCAGCTGACTCTGAGGGCACTGCTGCTACCATTGATCTTGAGGGGAGGACAGATCCAGCAACACGGACCACAGGGGAGGGGAAAGCTGTTCTGCAGTTTCTCACTGGGGTAGCTGAAGCCAGCCGTGGTTAACTCAGGCCAGAAGGTCCAAGGGCTCTTCTCTGCCAAGTTTAGTTCTGGATGACAGTGAAATGTGCTTAATTTGACAGTTTCATTTTAACATGTATGGGCAAAGTCTAGAAGGAGACAGTGGCAGCAGCAAGGGAACAGGGCTGGATTATTATAAGGTTGCTTTCCTGTTGCCTCAACCCAATACTAAAAAATGTACAAAAAAATTATAGATGCTGACTCTTCAGCATCTATATTGCTATAAGCAATTAAATAACTGAACAGAGTGTCTTCAACACCATAACAATATTCTCACGTTATAAAAATCAGCCTTTCACTATAAATGTCAAACTCTGTGCCACAGCTTTAACATTACAGAAGCTGAAAGCTTGGGCACCGCATCGTGGCTGGAAAATGTGAGGCTGGAAAACAGAGAAACTTTCTGCTTATTACCCTTTTCACGTTTTTGTTTTTAAATCTACAATAAAGCAAAGCAATGGCACTGATATGACATCTGTGTCCTTCTAAGTCTATAGGAAATACACTTATTCCTGGGAGCATGTGTAAAATGCAGTTCCTCAAGCTGCCACTGAAGCAGTAGTGAGAAAGAGGTGGTCAACAAGTTTCATTTGTGGAATCCTGCCAAACACATGGAAACAACCTGGCTTATTTGGGGCTGTGTGCAGTGGGGACAGGGGAAAAGAACACTTCAAAAGGTACACGAGAACATCTTCTGATCTCTGCTTGACTGCTTCTCCTGAAGAACTGCAAAGTGCATCTTTCTTCACTAGTACTTTGCTCTTCCTTAGGCGACACAAAGCCACCAGCTGGTTTACAACACACACCTGGGCAACCTACTTCCATAAGCCTGGTACATTCTCTAGGCTATATGGGGACAAGATATTTTGGTAGAGGACTTCCAGACATACTGATCATCCACCACACACACCAAATCTCAACTGAACTAACCAGAGGGCATAATAGAGTGTCATCTTCTCTTCAGGCTTGTGCTAAGAAAAGACCACCTTGGCAGTCCAGCACTGGCTACCTCCTGACCATCACCTCCTTCTGCTCACAGTCCCCACATTGGGGAAGCTGCCCTCTCTATTTCACACAAGTGCACCCCAGGCATGCAGGGCAGTGAAGGGTTAATTTAATTAGTTCTGTGTGTGCTCAAAGAATTACAGGCAACTTCATTTAATTATTAAGTAGCCAATCAGGTAATCTCTGTATCTGATTAGCACGCTAATGAAATAATGTCTTCCAGTTCAAAGCTGTCATTCCAATCAGGAGACAGCCCTTCAGCTAGAAGGAAAAGCTGGCCAGGTTTCCATGGGCTCAAGCTTTGGATTTTGGAGAGGAGATGGCAGCAGGGAGTGGAAACCATTCTGCCTTCCCTCTCGTTGTATCTGCCTTTGCACAGAACAGCACAGATCCCCCTTCCAAACAGGCAGGCACATTGGTTCCAGAAAGGCTCCCTGATACTCCAGGCAACTGTCCTGTGTCACCACCACCTCATGTCCCTTCTCCCATGCTCCCAGATGCCTGTAAGACTCCAGGCGACCAGAGCCTGGGGAGTGCCAGGCTGTTAGCATATCGCCTAGGCACTGCCAACTGAGAGATCTGCTAAATATGTGGGGCATGACTCTGCTATGGTCCACATGGGAGAAGAGTCACACAGCAAAGCCATTATAGCACTAAGAGGAAGCCAGAAACCCTCCTCCCTCCCCCACGCCATGCTCTGCTCCTGTGTCATATGCAGTTATTTCCAGCCTGGGGAAAAGTGCAAGGCGGCAGCTGTCACATGAGGCAAGGACTTGCCCCTTTTAAACAGGGATTTCAGGACTAAATGACCCATTACAATTAACACAGCTGCAAGAACTGGGACACTTCCACACAGGCAGAGAGGAGCTTTAGGAGTGGGGGAGGAAAGGAGGAGACAAGCAGAGGGTTAGGATCATACTTCCAAGACCTGGGGTGGAGACTCCCACCCCTCTGCTTTTTAAGTTATAGCTCAGCTGTTCTCTTCCAACTGCTACCACTCAGTTTAAGCCCAGTGAGGCAGCCAAGCCCAAACCCACCACATCACCTCCTCCATCAGCTCCTCACTCACACAACCGCTCCTGCTCATAAACTCCCTTTCTCAAAGAGCAGCACTGGCTACTCTGCTTTTGCATAGCTTTTTGCATAGCTGCTAACTTTTAATTAGTTAGCCCAGGTTTATCAGAGGAGCTGCAGCAGGATGTGGTTCAGCACGACCAAACCATCCCAGCATTTATCCAAGGAGCCCGGCAGATGTTGCTGTCCAAGCTCAAGCCTGTGCTGCTGCATCTGTACTTCTGTGCGTCCTCTACCGCTGGTTTAAATGCTAACTCAGCTCCAATAGCTGCAGCTGACAGTGTGCGTTTGCATTTCCGAGTGCTAGATCACCTTCCCGGTGGGTGACGCTTCCACTCTCCCAGCACATTTCTCAGGAAAAGCCTCCAGGATGCTCACACCAAGCAGCACTAGTTTTGTTCAAGCCACCAAGCTGAAAACAAATACAGAGAGAATCCCAAGAGGAAGCAGGAAAATTGAGAGCAACCCCCAGGCAGCCAGCTGCCTTTCTATGAGAACGTTTAAGTGTTGATGCTTTCCGTTGACCCTTTCTTCCCTGAGCATATCCCATGAACAAGAAATAGCACTGCCGAGAGCGAAGACATATCTCCCTCTCTTTTCTCTGCTGACTACATCCATTCCAAGTGAGGGAAACCAGTTAGATCAAGAAATTCAGGCTTGGACAGCACAATGAAGCACCTACTAATGATCAATCCCTTCACAGCAGCCTTCCTGCCAACTGGCTATGGACTAGGCAATGATTATAAATTGTAATTACTCCTCCAAGGAAAAAAACACAACATCATATGGTGGTCTATGTTCAACCTGTAATTCTAAAGCAAATCCCACATACAAAAAAAGACCAAGTCTTTCCAACCGCCTGTCCTGAAAAACTCAGCCCTGAAATCCAAAGCTGGGTTCATTTCATTGTTTGTTTCACTGGTCACAAAAAAAACACACAAAAAGTGATAAAACTGGTGTCATTAAAGTTGGCAGAAAACTCTCAAACTGGCAATGGGGTGAGTTTATTGCTTACAAAGATATATTGCCACCCCCATGTTTCTGGTATCCTACTACCTTGGGAAGCTCACATAGGAGAACCTGCCACAGCAAAGCTGCCCCAAGACTTACTAACCAGCACATAGATGCAATCTGAGCCGGACTTAAGCTCAAGCAACTGAGGCGGCCACCTGGGGACCCACATTCCTTGACAGCCCTGCACATTCCAGTCCCCTTATCCCCCAGCCCCGAAACCAGGTCAGGGAGGCACAGCTTGACCTGATCTCCACCTCTGATAGCACCAAGCCCTGTCCCATCCCCTCTTGCCACCCTTGTCACAGTCAGGCCACATGCGACGCCTCCCCCCTAGCCGAGACGCACAGAGCAAGGATACAGATACCCATCCACGCATGCGAAGGGACTCCCTCTCAATGCCACAGCTATTTGCAGATCAGCCATCGTCCAAAACTTCCCAAAATGAGAAAGTCCAGGCATTTGGCAGGTCAGGCGCTTACTACAGCGAGTAGTTTGTTTAGCCGAGGGACTCGTAACACCCTCCCAAATTACACATTGCCCTTTACGGGATGCCACAGCAGCTGGAATCAGCTCCCTTCTCACATTCCTTAATAAGCACTTCCATCGGAGAGCAGGGTGGATGCAGAGCATCAGCTGCAGTTAATCATAACTGAGAGCTGGGCTCCCTTTCCTCATGCTCACGGCACTATCTGCAGTCTAAGAATATCCAGCACCACCCGCCCTGCTGGGGCAGGGGGAGTCAAGTGGTCCGAGCTCACAGGCATTACAGGTCTCCCTGCCACAGGAGACTTTCACTCTGCCTCCCCCAAGCAGCAGCCTTCAGCAGGGCCCCTCGATAGATGGTTAAGATCCTACAGATCATGGAAAGATAATCCATTGCACTACTAATGCACTACTGCAGCTGTCCATGGAGAAAATCCCCTTTCAACCAAAAAAAGAAAAAAAAAAAACCAACAAAAAACCCTCAAGCCCTTTGATCCTCTCCGACACACAATTATCTTAAGGGCAAAATAGTCTTCTGTGCTCGGCACCTTGTATCAGGCTGAAAGAAAGGAAATCGAGACTGCTATTCCCTGTTTATTCTACATGGCTGCCCTGTCCAACAAGGCAAGCTGCTCCAGCCTCTTCAGCACAGGCAAGCAAATCCTGATGGATAGATACCTGCATTGCTGGGTGACCAGAGCCTAAGGGAAACTTTTTTTGTGGAAATGGTTTGGGGTTTTTTGTTTTGTTTTGTTTTTTTAAAAAAAGCCTGCATCTCTAAGAAAGATGATAAAATTTTGCACTTTTTTAGCTTTGTGCAAGACTGTCAGCTACAGGGAAGTTTAAGTGATTTCAACTGCGTGTTCAGGTCCAACTTGAAAAGGAACAATTTTAATGGTCACCATCAACTCCAATTTGAACTTTTTCCTAACCAGAACATTAACTTATAGAAACAAGAAACCTATCAAGCCTTGATATAGCACCAGAAAGGAACCCCAAGCCCCTTTCAGAGGCCAATGAGGGTCTTTCCCCAGATGCCCCCCTTGCTGCATGACCTCTTGTTACCTGCACAGTCTCAGTCCACCTGCTACCCAGGGCTGCTGTGTGATAAGCATTTCTTTCAGCAGAAGTGTCAGCTATAAAAAGCCCTTCCCTTCCCCTCCCCGCTGCCTGTTTCCATTCCCGTGCCACCGCTTCAGTCATGCTGGTACAACCCTTTTGTGGGGCTATGGAGGGAGCTGGCTGGGGGAACCAACTGCTCCTGGTTAGACATAGCTCATGAAGGAAGAAAGGGTTGTGGGTTTTAATCCGGGTGAGCAGTTTTACTGCCATACGTGATGGGTGGCAGGAGCTGCCATGGGAAGGTGGCTTGAGAATAGACGTCCTTGGGTTGGTTTCACCAGACACTGCTTGTGGGTCCACACTAACACCACAAGGAAAATGGCCATGTGATGCCAAACTCTCCAGTGGAGAATACAAAAAGGCAAGGAAAAAAAGTCACTTCTCTTGATGCCCAGAAATCCTATTCATTTTGAAGGTACTCACGACTACACTTATATAGGGATTTTTAGAAAACACATTTAAAAATCCCAGCCAAGCATTACTCCTTGTACACATTTCTCCATCACACATTAATAAGTTTTGAATTCTTGGGTGACTCAGCCAAAAGCAGCTGGAGTGCTAGTGACTTGGACATTCAGTTTCTATAGACAGTGCTCACAATACTTGGCTCCTGCAACCATCCCAAGCATGTTTACATGCCAATGCACACATGTGGCCTGAGAGCTGCATGAGACAACACATGATCTTTGCAACAGCAGGATGCAGAAAAGTAATGAGAAATACTGAGAAAAGCAAGACATGGGGACATGAAGGGCTGCTCCATGTTCAAACTGTGAACCCTTCTGAAACCAGGACTCACTTTTACTAGCAACTAAAATGTACTTTGCATTTGAAAATGTACTTCACTCTTACAGAGTGCCCTTAATGTTGCTTATTCAGGAGTCATGAAGCAACTTACGTGCTGGACCAACAAGGCCTATGTGAGATCTTAAAACACCAGAGGAACAGAAGGGGTCTTGCTTGCTGGTTTTTTGTTGTTTGTTTGGGGTTTTTAACATTTTTTTCCTTATGTTTCAGCGTTTGAACCTTCCCAGCACACCAGAAGAGGGAGCCTTCGACTCCTCTCCCATGCTCATTTGTTTTATATTAGCAACAATGACAAGCTCTATTAAGAGGCAAGCTCTTTAAGTGAACTCTCACCCTTTGCCTCCTAAAACAAGGAAAAAAACCCAAGCAAAAAAACAAACAAACAAACAAACAAAAAAATCCAAAACCCACAGCCCTCTTTGCTTTGTGTTATGGATATATAAATATTTTTGCTGCCACACAACTCCCTGTGCACAGGGCTCACCAGAAATGAGAAAGCTAGCTCTACCTTCCAACCCTTGGGTTGTGCAAAGCTCCGGCCCCTTTTGGGCAGGCTTAGCTGGAGAGTAGGAGCCAGAGAAGTAACAGCTTTCCAACAAGGAGAAAACAGACTCTCCAGAGCTCCTTTTACATCACTAGCCCCAGCAACCAGAACTAAGCTAAGGCTAGGATTTCAAGAGCTATGGCAAATTGATCCAGCAGCTTCTGGCCACCAAATGCTCGAGGTCCTGCTCCTCCGACAGGACTAAACCCTCCCAAAATCCCATCCAGGACCCAGCAGGCAGCTGGACTGGTTCGAGGGAATGGGCAGACCACAGAGTCAGAAGCCTGAAGAAGGACCTGAAAGGGAAAAAGATCTTTCTTCTGGCAGTTGGCAGCCCCCAAAAACAAAGCTTTGGGTGTCACTGCTTCCTTCGCAGCACATGTGCCCTCCCTTCCCACCGGGCTGAACATTCTAGCTTGAGCACACTGATGTAAAAACCAATAAGGACTCCCACCACTACCACCCTGTCATTGAAATGAGCTACATTAATATAGGAAGATCTGAATCACTGCAAGTACATCTACAGTGCAGAGCTTGCATTGCTTAAGTCAGGTCAGTCCCAAAACTACATTAAACTGGTGGTCTGACCCGGGGCAGAAGTGGCCCGAGGACCATAATACCCCTTGTATTTCACATCGTTTAGTGTTATTAATTTTACACACTGCCTTCTCCAGCCAGCCCTCAGCAGTCCTACCCTGGACAATAATAGTAGCTTTACTTTTCCAGTGGAAAGCTGATGTCTTAGCTAAGCATTTATATAAAAGAGGTATGAAGAGTTTGTCGAGAAGTTGAACCAGCTCTGAAAGGAGTTGCCACACTGGGCTGTGAGGCCACCTCCAAGCAAAGCACAGACCCTGACTGCCATCAGCCCATACTATCAAGTTATTCCCCTGTCCCCAGTAAAGGTGGATTTAAAAGCCCCCCAAAAAAGCAGGAAAATGTGTGCTCTGGCAGCAAGCAAAGCTCAGGAACACCACTTTCCCCCCCATCAGCTGTTTTCTGTTCCTCACACAAAAGGCAGCAAACCCCTCCTAATTGCAGGAGCCCTCCACCTAACAGACCCTGCTCTCCGGGCCCTCCTCCCCAGGAACTGGGGGAGAACTGGGGCACAATAGGAAGGAGCCCGGCTAAAGGGAATAGATCTGTTAAATTAACGCATTTTCTGTCAACCAAATCAGCTGCCCCTAGTGCTATTGTTGGTGAAACAATGGAGACCCCAGGAATGGGCACCCATTAAAAGGAACAAGCCTGCTGAAAGGATACACTCTGAGGCACAGCCTTGTGTGTTTAACAGGATTCTCTACTGTAAGGAAGGAGGAATCACTAGGCTGCATTGTTCCCACCACCACAGCAGATGCTGTTGCTTCTGGTAACGAGGAGGGGGGAAAAAATAAGAAAAAAATAATTTCGTATCTACCTCCAATAAGGTTTACATGATAAACTTTTAATTTGGGAACTTTTAACTCCCTGGCTGTTGTCATTTCTGCCTGTAGCCCTTTTCTTGAGGAGATTTTTGCCTGAAAGAAGTCTATGAAAGCATCCATTGCCATTACAAAAGTTAATTCTTCACCCTTCATGCAGACACTTAACAGATGCCAGGGGCAGAATGGCACAGCTCTGCCGGCATTATTCCCTGGGAGAGAAAGACTGCAGTTAAGCAGGTCTACATATAAAGCTGCAACACTTTAAAGGTGTTACTTTTAGCTGGTTTGGTTAGAGCAAATTCCAAAAGGAACAAACTTTTGAGGCCTAATTTAGATGCACTATGCAGTAGTTTACATCAGCTGCATTGAACTGGTACAGGTTTGCGGTAGTCGAATCTCTGCAAACAAAGCGAACTACAAAGTCATATTAAAGCTATTACACAAAACATCCCCCTCCCCGCCCCAAGCCGGAAAAGTTTAGCAACAGATTATTTTAAGTTGTTTTTTAAATAAGTTCAGCTTAAACCATTAGACTTGTGGGTGCACCAATGCTTCGGCTAACCCCAGACGTGATTTTCAGAGTCAGCTGCACTAGCGGAAGAACTAATTGCTTCCAACTACTACTACCACAGAAAATCTGTAATATCAACCCCCATGCACTCCCATCCAAATCTCCAAAACTCTTACCGTGTTCCTCTTTCTTCTGCCTGCCATTGCTAGTCATTCCCCAACTCCCCTGTCACCTAACTCGGATCCATTCAAAATGTTGCTGTCAAAATAACCTTCCTTATCCATTGTTCAGACGCCCTTTGGCTTCATGCAGTCACTTCTTGTTTCTTTTCATAGGCTTAAGATAATGTTTTAACCCACATATCAGCCTCCTGAACTACCTATTCCTTCTTTTTGTATCCAATTACACTAGAGTCTCATTATATAAAATGTAAACACTTGTTAAAAAGTTTAAGATCTACAGTTGGGAAAGATGTGACTTGCATTTGAAATGGAAACTGATATAATGCTTTCCAGTTTGCAGACCACTTGAAATAACAGCTCTGAGAAGTATCTTTCTGCCTCCCCCTCCATTAATCTCAATGAACTCTAGAGCCCAATACTGACACGTATAGTGTTAATGATTCTATTATGAACAGAATAACTAAGGCAGAAAAAGTTGAAGACCAGCAAAGTAAGAACTGCTTTGGAGCAGACATGGGGAGAAGGATGGGGTACTGCCAAAGCACCTAAATCAAACAGTGGATGGGAAAGGTAGGAAGAACAGTAAAAATAGTGCTAACCCTCCATTTCATTTTTGTTTTTAAACTTGATTTTCAAACAATTTTCAAACAGCAAACACCCAGCTCATGCCCTCTACTATGACAAAACCGATGCTGCCTGTGGGAAGCAGAGCCACCACAGAGTGACTGTGGTATATAACCCAAATTCACACAGAGGTCCAGAAACAGGTCTCTCCACACAGTGGGACACTTTTTCTTTTCAGTATGTCTGAAGTCCATCATTTTTTCCATCTTTGCTTACTTGCCATATAGCACCTCTCCATGCACTGCTAATTACCTTTCCTCAGACAATGTGCTCTTTCTAAAGTCAGGTCCTTTGCACAAGAGTGAAGTTTTAGTGAGCAGATCTATTGTTTCACTCTTGTTTCAGGCAGTCAATGCCCCCTTCCACTTTAGCATTGCCTACTACCAATGGGCAAAGGGCAAGAGGGATGGACATCCAATGCCATTCTACTGAAAAAGCATTTAAACCAACTCAGACTTACCCTCTTATGAGTAGAGCTGAGCTACATGAATTCACTGATATTTCTGTCAGCTTGCAGCACCTACTTGTTGCATTGATCTTAAGTTCTAAATTCTTCCGA